>NW_010537247.1:0-867 GCF_000687285.1 Phaethon lepturus | reverse complement strand
TTCCTGCTGGCCTGAGCAGATGTTGCTTGCTGCCTTTACCTGTGGTGTAATCTACCTTGAAATATACACCGAGATCCAGTGTCGTCTTCTACAGTAACTTTATTTCTTTAGGTTGTTTTAGTCAGCTGTCCCTAGAACAGTCGCCCGTCCCACGTTCTGCTGTCTTCACTTCGGACTGTATGAGGAATGAGGAGAGTTGTGTCTGCTTTTGCCTAGAAGTAAGGGAGGCACAGCCCTTATGGATAAGCTAAGCTAACGTGAGGCAGAGGTCCACAGGCATCTCGGAGGAGAGCTGTCTTTCCACCATTTTGATTCCCAAAGTGTTTCCAAGACAAAAAGAAACAGCAACAGCACTGTTACAGTTCCACGCTGTCCAACACATTGACCCCAACAGTCACACCTACCATACAGCAAACAGGTCATCTTCAAACATTGTAATGGCTTTAGCTCATGCTGTTGTGGTGGGTTGACCTTGGCTAGAGGCCAGGTGCCCACCAAAGCCGCTCTATCACTCCCCCTCCTCAGCAGGACAGGGGAGAGGAAAATAGAACGAGAAGCTTATGGGTCGAGATAAGGACAGGGAGAATCAGTCAGCAATTACTGTCACAGGCAAAACAGACTCGACTTGGGGAAATCAGTTTAATTTATTGCCAACCAAAATCAGAGTAGGATAATGAGAAACAAGACCAAATCTTAAAACAACTTCCCCCCTCTGCTCCCTTCTTCCTGGGCTCAACTGTGCTCACGATTTCTCTACCACCTCCTCATGAGCAGTGCAAGGGGACGGGGAATGGGGGTTGTGATCATTTTTTGATGCTCCTTCCTCCTCAAGGGCAGGACTCACACTCTTCCCCAGCTCCAGCGTGG
>NW_010537246.1:192625-196213 GCF_000687285.1 Phaethon lepturus | reverse complement strand
CTACCATTTGGGGGTCACTAAGAAGAGTCAGAACCTCATGATAAAAATCTGTAATTACAGGGTTTTCTGGAAAAACAGGTGCTTGCAGCAGGAGGAAGACTGAATGCTGCAGCTTTGCTCAGAGCTAGGATAGGCTGAGCGTGCTGGCCTTTCTGGAACCCTCTCTAGCCTGCAAAACATAGAAACAGCTGGACTGAGTGAGACTAAAGCTCCTTGTAGACGGGTGTCTGCTCTCTAACCCTAGCCAAGAGTAGGTGCTGGCGAAAGAGTAGCAGATGCTGCAGCGATACTCCTTGAGAGTATTCTTGGCTTCCAGTGATCTGAGGTTCAAAGCCTTGCTGAGCCCCGGCGCCGAGTTGGATAGCGAGGGCAGTATGGCAGTGGTGGGATCAAAGGCAGCCGAGGGAAGCCATGCACATGGGGATCAAATGCGGCCAAGTCACAGAGAGGGCTCATATTGGTCGTGTTGCCCTGGGGAATGCGTCCCTTTCATCCGGCACTGGCTTTTTCCATGTCCCTGGGGTTCACTGGTGCCTCCTTAGATAGGGCAGCGAGCACCCTCTCCTGGGATGTCAGCTGCTCCCGCCTGCAGGACCTTCCCATCCCAGCTACCTGCCTGAGAGCGTGAAGGCAGAGACGAAGCCTGCCAGAGTGCAGGCTGTGGTTTGACGATACGATAAAACCGGTTTTAGGCCATTTAATTCCAGACTGAAATTCCAGACTGTCTCTCTGTAACAGAGACACCTTGCTGGTTCAAACAGGTCACAAATTTTAGCACTGTGTGTACAGGTCTTATGCCAGAGTAGGTACTGTGTGTCCTCTCTCTCAGCTGGCAGAAAGCTGGCACGAACACCTACCACCAAGCTAAAATAGAGCCTCGTATACTAGCCAGTTCAGCAGATACGTGACTGTGCGCCTGCACCTGCTCCGGACCAAGCTGGGCCTTTGGGGTTATTCTCAACACAAAACTGACCCTTGTGGGGACTCAGAAAGGACAAGAAACAATGGATGTTCTGGGTTCTCACCTGCTTGCTACATGCCATTTCCTATCAGTGGCAACTCAGCTAACTTCTGATAAGTACGTGGTTAAGGACTTCAGAAAAAAAAAAGAGGCTTTTTTTTTTTTCTCTTTATATGCATCTAAAAGATGTAACTTAGTTCACGATGAGATTCACTCAGCTTGCCGAGTGCACAGTTTAATCCCGAATCTTTCCATACTCCAGAGTTCATCTAAATATTAAAAGGCTTGGAAAAAACAGAGGTTCTTTAAACCTCTGGTAATGGAAACTTTTGTCATAACTGGGAAGAGGTCAATGTGGTTTTGTACAGTATAATGGATTTACTGATGAATGGAACATTTCAAACTCTCTGATGGGTTTTATCTACTTTATATTCCAAATGTTAATATAAGTAAATTCTCTAAACTCTCAGACAATTTGTCCAGTACGACCATGCAGCTTATGGTGGTCATTGGAGCTCTTACATGGATTTTTGAAGTAAAGCTGTTAAATTCTGTAATTTCCTTAGATCCTTCAAGCATATTAAGGAATACAAGAAATGGCTTTTCCAACACTGGTTACAAAGTGAACTGGGAGAAATTGGAATTCAAAACATGAAAATATATCAGAGTACACTGAATAAAAATGAAATGAAACAATTAATTTGGTTCCTTTTTCTTCCATATATAATGACAAAAGGACATTGAGGATCAGCGCCCATTAGCAATCCCTATTCTCCAGTAGTTGATATATATCATGCAATCTCATTTAAGGGCCAAAGCAAAATATACATGGGCTCGTATGTATGGGCTCAGAAAGAGAGAAACAAAACAGTAATGGAGTTCTATTACAAGAGGTCACCTGGAGCCCTCCCAGGCATTGGAGGGTAGTTTTCTGCAGTACCTTTTCTAATGCATTCGCCAGTCTAATTTTTTTTTTTTTTTTTAATGTCTCAAGTGAATTCTGCCATTTCTGCCTTGGCTGTTGTTTCACAGTATAAAAAACTCTGACAAAAGGCTCCCCCCTGGCTATCAAGTCTAAATTTTCCCTTTTTTTATTTCATTCTATTATTAGGTTAGGTTAATTTATCATCCTTGATGAAAGCCTGATTTTCTGTGCCGCCTGCTTGCACGATCGATATTTACCTTTAACCCTAATAGGATTAGTAGGTTTGCAAAACAGAACCTTAATTTTGCTTACTTCAATCACTCTGTTCTCTCTTAATTTATGACCTTTCTTCTCGGCTACCATTTGAGAAGAGAGTTTTGACTTTTTTTCTTGCCATGAGCCTTTTGTAAGCACTTGCGACACTGCAGTATAAGCTCAAAGCAGGCAAAAAACTGCTTTGAAAACGTAGAGACAGCCCAAATTACAGCAGTGTATTTATTTATGTGTTTATTGCTGCGGGACACTGGAAGCACGGGTCCAATTTGCTGCTTGCTGCCACTCACAGAGTTCTTGTGCTTCCAGCAGTTCTCCGCGGTAGTACCACCTTTTCTTTTTGCAGTCTGCTCTGCTGCGTTCGTCTGTAAGTTGAAATAAGTCTGATGATGGGTTACTAGTACGATGCTTCATCTCTGCAGGGCAAACCCATTTGTGTGCCGTACCGGGTTCACAAGTCCCTCCCTGCCTCTCCCTTCCTCACCCACCCCGGTGGCCCACTGCCCTCCCGCGGACTGCGCTGGGGTCCTGCTGTGGGCCTGGAGAGAAGCATGTTGGCCAGGGGTTATAAAGGGCTCGTGATCGTTCCTAGCCTAGTCCCACGAACAGTTTTGTGGCCACTGGACCAGGATGGTGCTTGGAGTCAGAGAGACAAACGGCTTTGAGGCGTGAGAGAGAGAAGGGAGAGGGGAGCTCCTTAACAAGGCACTAGTGCTGAACGCTTCACGGCGTGGATCTGTGAGCTCATCCCCAGCGTTTAATTGTGCTTCCTCTCCTCCGCTGAGAATCTCTTGGTGTTCGCGTGAAACAAACGTGTTGGGTGGTGTTTTTGTTTGGGTTTTTTTTTTCATTTTGAGGACAAGGATATTTAGGCTATGGGCACTTTAACAAGTATGGGCTTGTAATGTAAAATTTGTTAGGCTAAAATAAAACCCAGTGGTGCACCTTGTGTTGTAATTTGTCCAAGTGCAAGTAGGGACAGGCCAGAATAGTAGGGTGCTATATGGGGGGTCTGTGTGTGTGTGTGTTAAATCTCAGGTGGACAAATTAATGATGGTTTTAAGTCATTCTGAGTTTATAAAACCTAACTACAGAAAGAACAAAGGGGATGCTAGATATGTGGTGGCAGAAAAGGTGTTTTTGTTAAAACTGGGAAAGAATACATTAATTCCTGATTAAAATCCCAAGCATCCAGGCAAGCAAAAGGGATTGTGGTAGCCCGATGTTCTCAAAGAAATTCATCAGCAATGAATTTATATGAGCATGAGGTAGACAGGATGAAATGAAGAGGAATGGCCTTACTCACAGTACTTCATTGAGAAGCCTTCCTGGCACCCCAGAGTGGGCAGATGAACAGACATTGGGAGAAAAACTGACAAAACCCCCACACAATTTGTGTTTTGTTTTTAGCCTGGCTGGGCCTTTTTTT
>NW_010537246.1:159985-192594 GCF_000687285.1 Phaethon lepturus | reverse complement strand
TGTCGGGGTGGTCTTTTTTGTTTTTTTTTTTTTTTTTGCCTGCAGTAGAGACAGTATTTTATTTTCTGACAGTAGCAGCCTGTGAGAAAGTGTTCTCTGTGTGTGTGTCTGTGTGTGCATGTGTGTAAGACTCGAGCTAGACCTGAGGAGTCAGGGCTATTCTTGGTGATGACTTCAGGTTACGTGGCCCGACTTTCATTTTCTGTAATTAATTTACCATAACTACAAATCTGACAAAGTTCATCCAAGTGAGATACTGAAGACTCAGAAAGGCCTAAACGATATGCTTGAAACTTTTTTTTTTTTTTAACAAAGCCTCGTTATTTGAAACTCTTACATACTCTTGTGCTTCAGGGAAGGGAATAGTAAATTAGGATCTTTATCTTGCACTAATTTAAAGTTTTCCATAACATTATGTGAATGATTCATAATGGATAACTTATCTGATGAATTTTACCTGCCGTCTTTGCTAACTGTCCCCGAGCAGAGCACGTTTTCCTCAAATGTGTTTGTTTTTGAAAGTTATTTGCTATAGTCTTTCATTTAAATAAAGTCCTGAGTCTTCAGCTCATCCGTGAATAAATCCCTGTGAATGCCTGCCAATCATCTTGTGAGACAGGAAGGTAGAGCAGGGTATGTTTTCCTGACTGGGTTCGCTTGTTTACTGAATGCCCAAGTCCCTCAGGTGGGGACCCCAGCCGGAGTGCTCCGGGGGTCTGTCTCGTGTGCCCGTATTTCCTTCCCAGAGGAACCAGATGTGGGGACGAAAAAGGTAAAGTGATAAAAACCTCATCTTGTCAGCCTGAGGATGTACCTGGGAAGTGATCTGCATCCCAGTTGCACCAATGACTACTTGGATAAAATACCTGTTATGAAAGGTAAAGATTGTGGATTCAGTGGCTGTTTGTGGGGTACGTGCCAAAATAGCTGCCTAGCATTTGCCTTGCTTAACACTGCAGTACCCTCGGAAAAAGGATGCAAGAGTCAAGAACATTGTCGAAGAGTGTTTAGACACCTAAGGATGCAGATAATGGCACATTGGGATTTTTAAAAGTGGCCTGAGATGTTTGTGAAAATCCCAGGGAACACCTACTTGTACCTTTGGGCACCTAAATAACCTCTGAATCTGGTTAAAAGTAATATGAACCATCATCCGCTGAAATTCTCCTGCTTTTTCTTCAAGCCCTAGCTATGTGCGTTTCAATATCACTGAACCAGGCGCTTCCTAAGGGCCAAATTGTAACACGTAGTTCTTGGACAAGAAGAAATTATTACAGATCAGGTCTGTCATAATTTAAACTACCCAGAGAGCTAAAATCTCAGAATTCTCTACTGGATTGAAAAAAAACTATAGAAAGCAATGCAGCAGAGACCCGTTGTGATGACAGGCTATACTTTAACTAAATGGCAAGACTTAATTAACACTGCCCCAGCCTGGGTTCAGAGTAAACTAAAGCCTGCTATATGATTAACTCCTCTGTGCTTTAGTAAGAGAAAGGGAGATTGCAAATGGAAGCATCTGGCGCCTTTCAGAATTTAATTAAAGAAATGCAAAAAAGCTACTATTGCTACTACAATTTCTCCTCAGGGCACAAAAGACAGACAGAGTAGGTAGGAAAAGAGGAACTCAGAAATATGAAGGAAAACCCCCCAAATCCCAAATAATTGAGTTTTTCATGGCTGTCAAACCTTTTCCACATCTCCTGAGCAAATTGGCTTAAATATTATCTATTAAGATACTGAGAATACTGAATGAGTTCTGGTTTGAAATGACTACAATTTTTTCTACTTTGTTTTTCCTTCCACGTCAGTGTTGGAGAGCTAGTATAAAAGATCATTATGAACTTACATTAGAGAAACAGCTATTAAGTCTAAGAGCCACTCAGGGATCGTGATTCGGCTTCAGTAGAGGTTGTACTTAGACACAATGAAAAGACTTACCATGCCTAGATGACTTATCATCTAATTATAGAGAGCTGATGTAGTTCATAGAAAAAATAACTGAAGCCTTTTAGCTTTTAAAATACCCTGGGATTTTTTGCCTTTTCAGATTATTGTCGTACTTCATATTCACGGGAGACATCCAAACAGAATGGAGAATATTTTTTGCTACCAAAGAATTGTAAGTCTGTTCCAGTGCTGCATGTCTACTTTGTTTGTTAAAAAAAAGGAGATAAAATGACTAATTCCAAGGGGAAAAACAATGGAAAAGGAAGTTACTGAGAAGCTTTTCTAAAAGCTAAGTTTCATGTTCTTGTTCATGTCCTCATTCCTCCCTTTTTAATTACTAAATTTTAATTACTAAAACTACATAGGTCTTTAACTCTAAAAAGTATCAGAATATAATAATATATTATTAAATATAATATACTAAAGCTATTTTATTTTATTTTAATGGTGTTTCCACTCTGGACAGCTATCCTGGAACATTCATAGTAAGGCAGTTTATTTCAGTCTAATCTCATGGAAACCAGCCCATCAGACCAGCTTTGCTGATCTAACAGATGCTAAAATAGCCCTTCCATTTAGACAAACTCAGCGCAGTGATTTTAAGAGGGAGAAGCTCATTAAATTAAGACACCTAGTCGAGAAGGAGGCAACTTGTTGAAGCCGTGCCTGTTGTTAATCCGAAGTTTTGTTTAAACTGTTGCGATGACCTTCTTGGACACATTTAGCACCCTGTAGCCCTTCCTTCTTAGCGCGGTTCCAGCGTGACACAAAAGCCAAGAAGAAATGTGCTGCTCATGCTCAACGTGGCTACAGCAGTAGCGATCAGTAGTAGGCAACAGTACGGTATTTTGAGGCTTGAAGGAAATGTTTGGTGCGTGATCGTTGGAGAGGAGAACTGAGGCTAAAAGCTACAGATGTCACACAAGCGTGACGTGACGTTACAGCGCCTTTGACACTGCAGCTGATCGTTTGAGAAGCGCTGCTTTACCTGCAATACTACATATGGAACCTCAACCTGAATTCACTGACTGTAGAAATTCATCACTGTCACGTGAGTGAAAGTATGACCAAGCAAAAGAATAAGGAGAACTTTTGTTGCTCCAAAACAGCAAAGCCTGGCTGTATAAAGTAAAAAAAAGCTTTATTTTGGAAGTATTTTTGTAAGGAGAAAATGTCAGAGATTTTAAGAAACAGTTATGCTGAAATGTTCCTAAATATATCATCTAATAAAGCTTCTGATCTTTACATTTGGAAAGATAAGTGCTGTGAAATTAAACTAAACCCCATTTAATTTCAAATTACTTGCTCAATTCAATGCCTTTCGTGCTTATTTTCTTCAGTTAAAATGTCTTATCAAGTTATATGATCCTTAGTTTTTCAATAAAAATTCCCTGTCCTTCCTATCTGATTGGCTTTTTTCTCTTGATGTCAGCTGAGAGATTTTGTAACTTGATGAACTTTACAGAGAGGCGCTTCTGCAAACCACAGTATAATATTATGAGGTTGTGTGCTAAAAAGCTGCGCTGAACTTTGACTATGGTTTTCATTGTTTTACGCAGTTGTTTAGTAATGGCTATGGTACAGGTGTGATTCTGTGAAACACCACTGAATCCTTTAAAATAGCAATCAAATAGTGCGTATCACTATAAGAAACCCTTTACTGATCAAAACAGCCAAAAATATAAACGTTATGAGACTTTCTGGTGTATCGAGTTCACAAATGTGCAATACTGACACACCTCTAGTCTTGTAAAAATGTGTGTAAGCTTAAACTTTGCTTTTAGTCCTTGTCTTGGTGTGGAGAATGTGAAAAAATACATTGTCATTTGCAGCTCCAGGATTGAAGGTGGAACCAAGTGTTCTCTTTCCTTTGAAGTGAGGTCTGGAAGGGAATATATGTGCCTGGAGCAATATGTCAAGGAAATTGGTCTATGACTTCTTAGCACTGTTGTTCCTCTGAGATCCTGGGTCAAGAGTCTGGCACGGGGTGGCATCAGGAGGAGTCCCAAAACATTAAGGGGACTCGTGCTTCTCATCAACTCGTTTCAACAACAATGTTGTTTCTGTATGTCCATGTCTTAGCCTCATCCTCACTCTCTCTTTTGTCACCTATCCTTCCTTTCTCAGTAGGAGCACATTCTCATCCCTGCCCTTTTTTTCTCTTTCCTCTTTGGAGATACAATCATAGAACTCTCAAACATTTAACTTTGCTTTTTCATGGCTCAGAGATTTGTTTGGTGTTCTGGATTTAATCAATCAAGTCCCTGTCCAGGAACCAAGTTCTTTGGCTTATCAGAAGTACAGGCTGAGGGAGCTAAAAGAAACGAAAAAAAGGTTACTGTCCTAGTTTTGATCGCCATGGCATCAATGATAAAGTATAGTCTTATTTCAGTTTTAGCATACCATTCCTGTAATACGTTTTGGAGTAAATTTGGTAAAGGTAAGAATTTTTCCCCTTTAATTCCTTTTGTAAAGCATTCTAATATTAATTCTGGGTTGAGGGAGAAGTAGAAGTAGAACTAGCAGGATGGGAGGCATGAAGAGCTGTGGAGATGACAGCAAAGAGAAGGTTAGACATTGTTCCTTTGCAGAAAAGTTTTACGTCAGGAGGTGTTCCTCTAAGGTGTGTCATGAGGATCCTTGCAGAGGCTCTCAAACAACTTCAGTTGAGAAGTGTGGCCGGATAGTTAGAATAACACAACTACATCTTGAGGATCTCAGGAAGAGCAGATAGATAGAACAAATTTTAAGGGAAGTAGCCCGTCTCTGTAGGCAAGACCTGAGTGTCAGTTTTCATTTCAGTATTTGTTTTCAACAACTCAGCTAAAATTCATCATGAGAACACTAACAAAATGTTTCAGATCAGAAATAGCAACAGCATGATTCCAGAATGCTGTTATGTTTCTGGGAATTACTTATTATTTGAGCTGCTTATTTTTACAACTGTACGCTAATTGGACCTGTCATTTCCAGTTCAGCGTCTGCTCGCAGTGACAGTACGGGGCCAGGCACATTCCTATCGCAGTAGCGTAGATCAGCACACAGCTGCACTTCTTTGTAGAAAAGCTGATTTAAGCAAATGCCCTGGAAACAGTTCTCCTTAACAGAAACAAATCGGTCATAGTAAGTGGGTCTTTTATGCCAGTTCCATGCATTGACAAGGTGAAGCTTTCTATTGTTTCTAAGAAAGAGAACTAGATACCTTAGATACTGTTTTCTTGTAGGTGCTCTTACAATCAGTACTCGTCTAGCCAAAGCTTTTTCCCAGCTCATTTACAAGTTGCTGATATTAAAACCTGCCTTTTCAGCAGAACAACACTCGCCAGCGTTCAGAAAACGTTCGATGATTGTATGCGTATTGTGCTAAGGAGACAAAAACTTTCATTATTTTAACAAGCAGTAATGTATACAGAGGTGCCTTCACAGAAGCCTCTGAGAAGCCTGGAAACTAAATGAAGTAGCAGAGCACAAATGGTTCTACACCACCCTTGATGCAAATGAACAGAAATATAAGGCCAAAATGTGGACTGTCTAGTGGGGAAATGAAACCTCTTCTCCAGTTCCATGTCATCAAGATGATGTTCCCTAATCTCTAGCTGAGACAGCGTCAGAGACCTCTTCCTAGCACAAAGGCCTTGGCAGATCTTCTCTGTGATCTCGCTGTATTGCTTCTGGGAAAGCCGTTCCTGTCGGAGAGCTGCTGCGGAAGGAAAGGAGGTGGTTGAAAGGGTCTAGAGGTAAGGCCTGAAGTTGTCTTTCCAGTAGCGTATTGGTTGGGGATACTGGGGTGCACTGACTGCTGCCACACGAGGGGGGTCTGTTCCGCTGGGGAAACAGCTTCAGCTTCTATGAGTGTGTTGCACGTCACGTACACCTTACATTCCTACGTTTACTGAAACATACTCATACATAATAATGCAAACTGAGCAGAACAGAACATTTTACAACAACATTAAATTACAGCTTTTGCACAGAGGACAGTTGAAAGGACAGTTTCCAAACTCAAACTGTGCTGCACCCACCAGAGAGAATTTGTTTCCTCATTTATGCTCCGCTCATGTCTGCAGCCTAACTTCCAGCTGGTGTGGTGGGGAAGGAACATCAGACAATCTGTGTGTTGGACTAAAACTGCATCAAAATAAAGGTTTATGAGTTCTATACTAGGGTGTTTTCCATCAGGGCAGGAAGCTCTCGCAGAATAAATTGTACTACCTGTTTGGCTTATCCATCATCCAAAAAGTTCTGAGTTTGTGACACTCAGTGACTGCCTCCTTTTCCATTTTCCTTCTCTGTTGCATTAGATATAAATCACTCACCATCACTCATATAGCTCTTCTAACAAATCAGAGTGAAGAAAAATAGTGTGTCCTGCACACTGCAAATAGATTTTTTTCCCCTAATGCTTCCGACTAATTGCAGCCAAATGGTTTTTCTTTCAGTCAATGACAGAAATCCCATTCCCCTCATTAAGACCGCAGTCCCCTCCCCAGAAGAGATATGGGTAGATTGCGTTTCTAGGAACAGACAGAACCTTGCTCCATAAGACTTTACACCTCATATAATCATAACCTGAACTCCGTTTTGCCTTCCAGGAGAGATTTTAATGTTTAAACGCAGCCCGATGACGAAGTGCCACCTGGTGGACAAAATGACGTTGTTTTTTTTCCGTTCCACACCTACCTTCGTGTACTGAAATTTCTCCTTCCAGCAAAACCTGAATTACAGAGGCCTCTAGGGAGGAGACCTAAATCAATTCATTTTATCTATCTAGCTCTACACATAGATATGTTGGTTTTAAAATAAAATTTAGAAGTAGTCACAGTACACATCTATTGCTCCTTGCTGCCATAGCCCCCGCCGTCACAGAGTGCTGACAGTAGTAGGAGGAGCAGCTTCTGAGGCAGGCATGCAAAATGCCAAGAATTAAAGGTCACGGAGCACGAGTAGCCGGAAACTCATTTTCCTGAGGAGGAATCCTTTGCTCCAACTAGCTGTTGTCACTGTCAGCTGCAGAAGTAGCTTTTACTACTGTTTTTTTCCTCTAAGCTTCTGCAAGAGCCTCATTTTTTGCTAAGTCGTGTATCGCTGCTAGAATCCACGGCATGGGGTTTGCAGGAAATGGGAAAACCCGGAACCCCCGAATGACTTACATGTTCAAGCACAACGCACCCACGGGCTTGACTTTGTGAACTTAGCAAGGTACAGGAGCTACAGCACTGAATGGGAAATAGACGCCTGGGATGCATGAATATATGCCCTGTTCATACTGTGTTTGAATCCGTTACACTGAGCAAGATAAACTCGATTCACCACTAAGCCCATGAACGTTTGGGCCACAAGAGCTTTGTAGGAAGATGAAAGAAACTCCTCAGTGGACATTTCTAACACAATCTACCCCGAGAATGTCTTTCTGACTATCGGAACTGACAGATATCTCAAACACGATGGCTGAAGTCCTTCTCTACAGCTCATTTTAAAAGTAACTCTATCTCAAACCATAACTATGTTAAAATGGAGATCCTGCTGACATCAGGCACTAGTGGTGCTCAACATGAATATTAGTGTCCTTCAACATGGAAATTTCTCTGGTCTTCACTATATTTGGCAACACTGTTACTGTGTGGACATATACTATACATAATGTTGTTTCTAAAAATGAATGAAAATAATATTATAACATACATAACTACTACATACTTATATCCATGTATAAAACATGGTGAAGTTGTACAGAAACTCATTTAGACCTTAGCCACTAGGCGGTAGTATAAGATTAAGTCATGTAAAATTAACCAGTAGTTTTGTATTCCTTTTGCAGCAAACTTCAGAACACATGCCCGCTCCATAAGAAATTCTGTAAAATATTTTCATGCTTCTTTATCAAATCAGCAAGACATTTTGAACAAAAATATGTCTCACGAGATTCCACAATGGGTTAAGTGCATTATTTGAAGCCAATTAACAAGGAAAAAGGGTACATAAAAACCCCAGTCTTTTTCCCTCACCTTATCTGTTATTAGTAAGGTTCAAAAAATGCAGTTTATGCATTGTGGAATCTTATTTAGATTAAAGAACTACAATATGATTAACTTCTTTACACCGTGCCATCAGTCTTATACTGGAGCTGACCTAAACGGACGAACTATTGGACAAGTTCCTCTTTTCACAGAATCACAGAACGGCTGAGGTTAGAAGACACCTCTGAAGGTCATCTAGTCCATGCCCCCTGCTCAAGCATGGCCACCTAGCGCAGGTTGCCCAGGACCATGTCCAGCTGGGTTTTGAATATCTCCAAGAATGGAGACTGCAGAACCTTGCTGGGCAACCTGTGCTACTGTTTGACCACCCTCCGAGTAAAAAAGTTTTTTCTTGTGTTCAGATTTCATGTTTTTTATTCTGTGTCCATTGCTTCTTGTTCTGTCAGTAAGCATGGCTGAAAAGAGCCTGGCTCCCTCTTCTTTATTCCCTCCCATCCAGTGTTGATACATATTGATAAGATCCCCTTTAGTCTCTTAATTTCATTTTTGCTAGTGTTGCAGATGAATATGGAAATTTCGATTTGGGTCTAATATGACAAATTAATTTTATAGGGTTAGAAGCCTAAAAAGGGTGACTACAGGATGTTTTAATAGCAGGATACAATACTGAGTACATTTTGGGAAATTCCCAGCTGTAATAGAATAGAATAGAAGTGAACTTCCTCTGCTGGGTTTGACTTCAGCACACTCACGTAATAATGTAGTTGATTGCCTTCATTGACTGCTAAAATGTTAAGCCAAAGTGAATTTGGGTAAGTAACAAAAAGGCTAGGTATGCAGCATTTTGGCTCTTTTTCATGCAAATGAAACAGATCTCTCTGCAGTACCACATGGGAAACCTAAATAAATGCTTTTTGGAGATCCTCATCTAATGTTCTTTTGTTCTACCAGGTATGTATAGTTCCGTCTAAAATACCTGGGCTATTGTTCATTGTAGCACTGTACTGTACTACCTCTCTTGGATTTATTTTTTATTGACGGGTGAATGCAAGGAGATCACCAGGAAGAAAGCCTTTTTCAGATTTTCATAATTTAAAAGTATTTTCTCTGGTGGGAAGGGGAATGCAGTACGTTACTAGGAACACAAACGAATTTTCCTCAATTTATACTTATTTTGCTAAGAAAAGACTAACTGTCCTTTACAGTATATTTTTCAAAAGTTTTTTTCTTTTTTTCATAATGGTTGCCAACATCCTTATAAATGTCCATTTTGCAGAGTGCTGTGTGGGTTCAGAGTATTGTAAAATGAATTTCAAACCAAGACTGGACATAAGTCATAAAGTCCAGGGTGAAACAGTAAGGTGTTTTAATCTCAGGGTTTGTTTTAGCCTGTTACACAGAGAGGAGCCAAAAGCTACATGAGATTGTGGGCTCGCCCTTTTTAAAGAATAACTTCTATAAATGTTCTCATTTGACTGCAGTTCTGCCCTTTAAATACAAACAAATTAATGAAAGTTCATGCTCTTTAATTCTGAAGTCTACATATTGGTATGGATAACCTAGCAAGTATGAAAAGTGTAATTTACTCCAACTAAAACTACCTCAGTCTTACAAAACCTTTCCCACAGATACTAACTTCTGGTACCTTATTTTCAGTCTAAATCTGAACCATCCTTGATGAATGTTTGCAAAATCAACCAGGGTTCTGTCCATTTTTATTTTGGCATAGTATTTTTGAATTGCGGGACTTGATCCCTCCAGGAAAATGGAAAGACTCTCAGCACCTCTAAGAGTGCAGGAGGAGATCATACAGGCAAATACGGAAAAGACTTTTTTCCACCTCCTGTCATCCATTTTAAGCCTGATGCAAGTCACGAATCCTCAAGGCACATTTCCTTTTTCTTTGCTATTATTGTTGGAGAAGCTTTATCCCATCTACTCCTCTCTCTCTGTCGAACCATAACATGATGATAGATGTTGCAGTAAGTACTGTGGGGAAGGGGAATTATAGATATAAAAAAAAAGAAGCTGTCGTTTGCTTTTCTGTTTTTCTCATGAAGAAATTTTAATTAGTGTAGGTCGTGGTGTGAACAACAAATATGTGATGCTGCAGTTCCCCTTGCAGTGTGCCAGTATAGCTATTTCCTGATTTTGTAGGTATTGATATATTACATTAAAAGGCTTGAGGTTCCTTCCATAAAATAACAACATTAAACCCTTGAATCTTAATATATTACCTTGAAAACTCAAAGAGTCAATAGTTATTTTAGGAAGCTATCCAAAAGTTAACCAGATAAATCTAAAATTATGGTCATAAATAATCCAAACAATGACCAGCCGTAGAAACAGATGGTGCTTCTGGAAGGGCCCAAACCATTTCCATCCTTAATTCAATGTAAACCCCCTGTTTCGAGCTCTGCAGCTGAAGTCTTCTGTGCCCGCTTTTAAATGCATTGAGGTGAGATTTGTGATACGTGTGAAGCTTCTTTAACCAGAAACAATGCTAAGCCCCTGCACGCATGATTGACAGAAGAATTTGGATAGTTCTCCTGAAATCAGGGTGGCTGTTTATGTAACTAGTTACACAAACTGCAACCGAAAATAGCAAACCCAGTCAGCCTTAGTTTCTACTGGTGTTTGCTTACCATTTGTAGCACTGATCAGTACCTGTCAACGGCATTGAATTGTCCTCGTTTAATTTACTAGTACAGATTACTCCATGACTGAAAACAATACATTTTGATACCGACTTTTGATCTTTCCCTGGTTTTGTTCTAGTACAGCTTTGTTTATCGGTTATCAGATTTGTCAGAATCAGATGTTTGGTGCTTGAAAGATACCAGATTACTTAGGTGAATGCTCTGGAATAGTCAGCTATGTCGAATAACTTAAATAACACAACTCTACAGGGGTTGGTTTCTTAGACACCATGTGGGTTACCTGAATGAGGATGCAGCCATACCCAAAGGAGTATGCAGACCAGTCAGTGGTGGTGGTGTCCTCCAGCAGACCTACTCCCAGTTACAGGGCTTTTTTTTTTGCCAGTTCCTGTCAGGGGAAAAAAAAAAAGTGGGTGTAGGTTTAATGCTAGGATGTGTTCATTGGGCAAGTTCTTGCCAAAAATCCTCTTCATGGAACAAAAAAAGTAATTACATCACAATAATTTTAAAGAATTATGTGAAATAAGTGCAGGGTATGTTCACTCCTTGTAATTTATCAATTCCTGTGCTTTATCAATCTTTCAGTCTCTTCTGCAACAGCTTGTTTTTTACTTCCATGGTACTGAGGTCTGCCATTCCAAATGTTACCCCAAGTGGGAAAAAATGGCTGGGAATTTATAAACTAGATATATGGAGACATAAAAAATAATAAAAAGATTAAATCCAAAGAAAAGGTGCAATAATTACAACGCTGGTGCACCATAAGGTAGGAATTGAAAGCACTTCCTCGTTTTTAAAAAATATATTGGAACAAAAATTTAAGTGTTAGTTGCATAAACTTACTCTTGCTCTAAAGTGGTTGATTATAGTTGTCTTTGATCTCGTTCAAGAGCCAGAAATCAGCTGTATTTATTTATTTGATTGGCTTGTACCCATTCAGGATATTTATAACCATTAATAAAATATGTAGGTCAGTGGCTGGAGGTATTTCATACAGAGTAATGCCTAATGAGTCACTGGAAAAGAGGGAAAAATCTTTTTTATAACCCCTTATAAAATCAAGGTAACATAGCAACATTTGCAGCTCCAAAGACTAGATAATGTTTAGTTCATGTAGCTATGGAGTTTCAAGGACCATCTCTTGAATGAGTTAAAAGTAAATACCTTTCAGGACAAAGAAGTTAATATATTTTGCAGGACATGGGCAGGGGGAGGAACAGAGAAAGAGAGAGGGAGAAAGAAAGCATATGTGAAGGGAATAAATCTGTCTAGACCCCTGGAGTACTCCAGAGGAGATAAGTTTTAAAAGCTCACATAAGAACAGCTTCCAAATATTTGTGTAAAAGGCCTCTGTCACTAAGGCATCTGAACTTTAAAACAATACTAAGTAAATATACCTTCACAATTTTTTAAAAGAGGAGGAACTGGGCTACAGGGACACTAAAAGCCTGGTTTCCCTTCCCCTTCAAGTAGGCTTATACCACTACAGAGCCATGGATGTGAGAGGAAGCCCGTCACGTTCGCAGCAAGGTGAGTGGGAGATGCGAGCAGCCCCCAGCCAGTGCCCGGCTCTAGTTCTTTTGGGGGGGGAGCTGAGAGTGCCAGAAACGGGACCCAGCATTGTGTACATGGAGACCATTGTGCCCCTCAAAGCCTGAGCTGCCGAGCAACCATGTGCTTATCAGCTTCTAGTGGCCAAGTATTATCCGTCGTTGTTGTAGTTCTTGTCCCTTACATCACTCTTCATGATTATTTTTTTATGAGTTAATGATGCAGAATTACATTCCAGCATACAGCCTGTAATACCTGTTGTTCCTTTGAAGCAACATCTCTAAGTGAAACTAAGTGAAAACCAGGCTGAGCTGGTGGCTGCGTGGACAATGAGTTCCTCTGAGGATTGAATGAGGTGGATTTTCTCTACGAGAGTTATTAACTCCCAAACGCTCCAGGGCAAAATGCGATTGCTGTGTCTTACTGCACATCTTGGAGCTTAACAAGGCATTTGGTCTTCGGAGGATGAGTAATTCCTGCTACAGCGGTGCCTTTGCTGAGGGCTCTCTAAATTGATGTGAGCTTTCCTAGGCAGTCGGCATGCTAGTACTAAGTTCACTTTACAGCCTTGCACAGTAGAGTCTTATCTAGAGGTGTACTCCTGTGCACTACTGTAATATAAATATTTCCTAGCAATACAGCGGTAAGTCAGGATGATTCAGAACATCGCTGGTGTTCTGAGGCGGGCGCAGGCACTTCGGCATTTTCTCTGCCTGTACCGTGGGAGCTGGTCGTGAGAGAGCACACGCCCTGGTTTGCCCAAGTAGCCTTCAGAGTCCGTTAATTCTCCTGTGCTTTGGGCTTCTCTTGCTCCTGATGGTTACTCGGCACAGCTGATCCAGAGGAGTGAATTTTAGTTACTGATGATTGCTTCCTTTTGCAAGGTTACCTACATACAGATACGTTTATTAATGTAAATGCACATGTGTAGAAATACAGGTACGTACCTGTTTCTCCAATGGCCAAAGGAAAAGGAGAAGGAATAGGAAGAAGAAATGATGGAAGAAGCACCAAAATGTCAAAGAATGATGAAAGATCAGTTTCTGGTTTACCAAAGGTCAACCAATAAAAAGAAAGACCCAGTTGACAATTAAACCAGAGAAAAATTTTCTTCTAGCGTAGCTTCATTAATTCAATGGACTTACATTGAAATTAGTAAATTCAGCCCAATCATCATACAGTTAGAACAGAAATCACACTTCCCACACTTCTGCCAGTGTCAGAGTTACAGCTGAAACAATTACTGCATGAGATGATTTTTAACTTCCACGAAAGCTGTGCTTACTGATTCAGCACTACCTTTTAAGATTACAAATCTAGTGTCAGAAATCAATGGCATAACATTCTTATGGTAATCTAGGGAAAAGCCTTTTCTAAACCTAATGTACATTGTATTTATTCCTAAAATCTCATCAGCTAATCCCTTAGAAATAAACTGTTGTGCTATAAATGCCATGTATCTTCCTGTCTGTGTTTTCAATTCAAATTAATGTTTCCTCTTCTGAATTCTCCCACAGAGTACCTTTTACCTCTCTGGAGCCAAAGAAAAAGCGTTAATCTGTTAATCTTCCAGGAAGATGGAAGACTCCTATGCAGCGTTCATAAATGAAAAGTATGTATGCATGTATTACACATCTTCAGCTGGGTACACGTTGTGCACAAGTCATGTAAGTTGTCAACAGATGCTGAAGAGCCAGTCTGCTATAGAACATCCAGTTGTATGATGTACAAAAGCAACCCTAAACTATACAAAATTAATCTGGCACGGATTCTATTTGTATAGTTCAATGGAGTTTGGATTTGTTTATACAAGATTTGACAGAAAACTCCAATTAAAAAATATGTAGGTCTTCTTCATTGCACTGTTCTTGAGAAGAAAATGGGCAAGCATTAACTCTAGTATCATTTTAACCCAAATCACTAACAGTATCTTTCATATAAGGGCATAAGCCTTCTGTTGCAAACACTTGCCACTTATTTTTTGTGCTGAAGATTGCTGCCACCTATTACCACAAGGGACATATTTTTTCCCTAGTGCAACTACATCTCAGTCACCTTTTTGCTTCGTGGATGGTCTGGGACAGTTAAAATTGCTCAAGTCAGACAGGAAACAGGTTTACAGATGGCTACACTTCCACAAAGATGATCTGAAGGTATTTTGAAAAATATATCGTCCTCAAAGGTGGCACCATCTGCACACCTTGCCTCTCAATGCCCAAGCATTAACTGGCCCTCCAGCTGGCCTTTTGGCAGTGCAAGCATTGACCCTAGCTGTTAGGCTGCTGTGGCTCTCAGGAAGGCAGGACCTACCACAACACATCAGATGACTTTTCCATCAAGGCTGGTATTTTTCACTTACAAGTCAAATATTCAATGACCCAGAGAAAAGTAGAAAATCCCATCAGACTAATATGTTGTAGTAATAGAAGAACATAACAGACGGATGCTGAAATTTGGCTACCTTTCTAAGCGCGCTAAACTCTGTAATTACAGGCAATTGGATTGGTCAACTCTTTTGAAAATTTAGTTATACAGCTTAGCCAATAGACTCCCCATGAGAACAATCTCACTGATATTTTCTCAGGAATGGCGAAGAAGATCTACTATTCCCTTTGTCACCTACCAACAACAGAAACAAATTTAGATTCAGGTGCTAAAACTTTATTCCTTGATTAACGGGCATTCAAATCCAGAATTCTAGTTTGGGCACATCTCTAAACAGAAAAGCTATTCAAACAGCTAGTATCCCGCTGAAGAGCCATCAGTGCAATAACTGCGTTGAGTAACAGTGCTTGACAGAGCTGCTTCATCGTCCACCATCAGCTGCGAGAGCCTGCCTTTAAAAATGACTTTGCATGACTGATATATAACCCTACAGGAACCAATGGGAATTGAAGATTTAGTGCAAGAAATCTTATTCTTTGTTGTTTGACAGTAAATGGGCACTTGGCTTTAATAATTTTCCTAATGGCTTAGATTGCCAGTTGTAGTGCGTTACAAAACTGAACTACCCAGAGAGTGATTGCCAAAATTAAGAAACTATGAGATGACTCACTTTTGAAAGAGAGAATTGAAGCTCCGTTTGCAGAAGTTCAGACAATTAAAGTGTGCCTTCCAAACAGGCTCACAACATTAGCACTGCTCCTTTGTGCTAGCTTAGAAGTCTGTCTTTTAAAAAAAATCATGTATCCATCAGAGGAGTCAGTTCTGAACTTTGTTCCATTTTTAAATTCCTCTCTATCAGGCAGCTCAGAAGCCCGAATGCTCTCATTTCAGATTTGGCCAAAAATAATGAAAGTACAACAGATAAAATAAAGCTTAGTGGTAATATTTGAGTATAAAATGGCCTCATATAAAATGAGGTCAGCTTGGCTTATGTTATACTGAGAGCATAAGTGAACATGCTGAACTTTCTTAGTTGTTCTTTTTGCATGCTGTTCTTTATATAGTATGAGAGGCATTTATGATGTATATTGTCATTTCAAGTATTCTTGCCAAGCAGTTTCTTAGTCTTTTCATAAATTTAAAGGAACTTTATAACAGTTCAGCACATTTAATAAACACACTTTATATGGAAACAACTTTTTGGAGAGCACCAAGATACAGTTTATCTTAGAAAGTTCTGCTTTAGCTTTGCAAAAGCAAGCTAATCATAATCTGATTTAAGGCCTTATGCTAATGATAACTTAAATGCAAATGCATGCATAAATTGTCTGCACTGATAGTCCCTTACTGCACTTTACAGACTGCAGATAAATCTGGAATGTGCTCAGAGACAACGTTTTAGTGAGAACCGAGAAATATTTTTAAAAAATCTAAGTTTGTAACAATGATGGGCTGAAAGTATACCATGCTGCCGTGGGACACGGTATAAGAAGATTCAGGCAAAGAAGCGAAATATGGCATGCAGTGCAACAGGGGAAAAAGAAGTACACTCGCCTCGATTCTCAGCTCGCGGCAGGTCCCTCGTGCACTCTTTGGTGAAAAGAAATGCGTCTATTTGCCACAGAATTTAATGGAAATGAAATTTACCCAGTTGGCAGTGGGTGAGATGAGTGAGCTATGATGCAAGAAGGCCTGGCGGGGAGAGCAGCAGCGGCAAGGTCTCACACCATGCTGGCTGTCTTCTCCTCCGAGGCCCGTGCAGCAGCGCTCCTGCAGGGAATGGTCTCCCGGCATTGCTGCTCCCTCGGCACAATGGGAGCTCTCGCCCTGTGACTGCCGTGACCCCGGCGCTGCCTCCTCGCGGGATGCTGGCTGCAGGGGGTCACTCACAAAATGGGACAGAAGCTGTGAAATGCCAGCAGAAGGAGCAAAGCTGCATATCCCAAACGGACTGTGGCTGGGAAAGGGTCGGAGAAGGTGGAAACAACAAAGACTTGTCGCTCTCCTCCTCTTTATCAGTAAATGCAGTCGTCACCTATTACTTACATGATGGGCCAAAGTATACTGGGCATTGTATCCAGGACGTGCCACATTCTTCTTTTAATCTGCTGCAATGTATTTTGAAGCGTCAGGCTCAAGCATTACTGTATGCTTTGCCTCCTGCCTCGTTGCATTTCCAAGGCTCGATTAAGCAGGTTATAATCCTCGAGAAGATGTCTGCTCAAGGCTTAGTGAATGCCACAACATCTTGCTTTCTTACGTACTCATGCAATGCTTGCCGATTTCTAACATGTATTTTCTAACTCCCAGCAAAAAGTATTAAGTGCTTTTTCTGGATCAGACTTCCTCTCACCCCTTCCCTCCCAGACCTTTTGTGAAAATCTCTGCACAAGAGGGTACTGGGCACTCATCCAGGCTTAGCTATACTTCTTTGTGAACTTGATAAAAGGGAAGCGAGGGCTTTAGAGTACGCGCCGCTGCAAAACATTCTGCTGCGTGATTTTGCTACGCCTTAATTCATCACCACTCTTGGTTAGAAATTCGGTGAAATCTAACGGTTACTCAAAATGTACCACTTCCATAGGGGTTTGCATGCTACTGCTTCAAGCAGAAAACGGTCTCGCTCCGTTTTCACAAAGACCCCCACCAGGTGTCCCCCTCTCCCCACCACAGCGACGGCAAAAGGCACTTTGGCCATTGCAACCCCTCTCCGGTGACTCGGTTCCCCGTTGCGCTATACATCCCGCCAAACTCATTCCCGTATTGCACCGTGACACAAACGGTAGCGGCTTTTATGCCTGACGCAGCGGCAGCCCCGGCCTGTAGGAAGAGGATGTGGCCTCAGAGCGCGCTTTACGTTTCCAGAGCTTGAGGCAAGGCGGAGCGGATACCTCCGGGCTTACCTCGCAGTGCCTGGGAAATGGTGGGATGCTCCAGCTGCCTGTTTTCCAGCACTGGCAGTTACATACAAACTGGCTGGGACCGATTTTAGTCCCATGTTTTTAGGGAAGCGAAAGGAAGACGAAAGGTACATGTAAGTCCTTTGACCTGCTCATTAGGAAGTTCTGATTTCTGCACGGAAAAATGCGAAAAGTGGGCTGAGCTCATGCATCTCTACATAGTTTTAAAAAGCTGATTAAGAAAGAAGAAGTGAAATCTCAGGGGCAGAACTCAGACGCTTCACAGGAGTCCTACTTGGAATATTTATTCTGATTAGTCTTGTCATTTGTTAGGATGCCAGTTAATCAAAGGGCATGTTTTAGCATTTAGTGTACCGCTGAATATGACAAGCTAGCTGCTATTCCCACTTATCCCTTTGCTAGCATAATGTGGGCTTTCTGATCTTAAAAAAAAAATGCTTTCTGACCATTAAGGGAGCGATGCAGAAATGAGAGATATAGGCTGAGGACAGAGAGGTACAAATTTTGACATAACAAAGCCAAAACATTTCAGAGAGTCTTCAAGAAGTAATAACGTGCCACTGAAAAGGGCGTTGCCATGAGGGGAGAATTTCTGAAGTGCCCTTTTATTAACATGCTTGCTGGCACATATGTCACTAGCCATGATGGCGCACAAATGAGCCTGAAAAATTCTGGTTGTGCTTCTCAGCCAGATTTAATTTCATCCATGGCTGCAAGAATCAAAATCACTCTTTCAGATATAGCCATCTTTCTTTCTCTGCATACACCTGTTTCCACTCATTCTGACAGTTTAGTACTTAATGTGGAAAGGGCAGCAGGGCCTGACCATAAGATCATGCTTACATTCCACAGAGTCCGAGACAAACAGGAGAAACGAGTCCATGACACCTATTTCATAACGCACACAGAATAATGGGATATTTCTGGTGCTTTGAGTTCTAGACATTGACAATTAAATGTGAACTCTCATAAGAAGAGGTGTGCTTATTTGATATCTTGCCAACTAAACTGTGAGGCAAGATGCAGTGTATTTATTCTTCTGGCACTGCTAGTCACAATGTGAGTCAAACCCAGAACCTCAGTATCACATGGGGTATATTGGTTTAAGGGAGTTGAGAGCCCATGATGAACCTAACTGTTTTTTTAGACATGGTTGGAATAGAATAGTATGTGCAAGCCACAGATGGTGGATTAACCCATTTTTTCTATTCGCCTATAAGCTGGAAACTTTGTGTTCCAGCTGGGATCAGCACTGTAAATACATCTCTCCCCCCACCCTCCCCAACCCCAAACAAACAAACGAAAACCCCAAAACCCCAACACCAAAAATCTGGGAGCATGAAGACAGTGAAGTATCTTTATCCCAGCTGCTTATGTATATAGCAGAATTAAGGATATTTCTTTCATCCAACCTTTTCTCACGTTTACACTGTCCTTGTACATCCCTTAACACAGAGGAGGTCTCCATCTGATAAACACACTGGACGGTTCAAGTAATAGTAATAACAAACAGTGGGGACAGCTTGACTGACATAATCTATTTACAGACTCAAGGTGTAAGGAGCAATCTTGCAGGGTGCTTATCTGCCAAATCAATGGCCAACGGTACTGGGCATAGATAGTATTTTACAGGCTTAACCTCGTAGTTCCCTTCTCATTTTCTTCATGCAGAATTCTGTTGTGTAAAATCTGACTAAACTCAAAAGGCTACATGAGGAATAAAAAGGGGAAATCCGGTTAATAAAAGGATTTACTTCAGCTATTAAAAACAAATAAATTCCCAAACCCCCAATGCAATTGAAATGGACATTTCAAATATTCTAAGATAGACAACTACTCAGTTGTAGCCCTAATGATTATGATATGAGCTTATGATTTATATAAAAAGTGGCATAATTACTGTGAATATCCTACTGGATTTTGCAGTAGCGAAAGAAGGCATTTTCATGCTTTCTAGGTTAAGGATAAACATAATTGATTTATGATTAACATGAAGGTCTAGGCTTATCTTCCAAATATATTGTATTTCACAGAGAAATGAGGATAAAGGCATTTTTCTCATTTATATTGAAACAGGGTCTTTGCAAGCAAGAGCAGCTAGGAGCAATACGCGTCCTAGCTCCTACTAGATGAAGACTTGTCATTGTTCATGCTAGATTCAAGTCCATCTGTTGTATGGCAGGAGAAAGACGAATGGGAGGTCAAATGTCTAAAGAATAACATGAAGAAGGTTTTTAAAGGACATATTTATAAAGTAACACAATTAGGAGAAAACAGGTCCACCTCTTCCTGTCAGTTCACTACAAATTAATTAAGCAACACTGATCACTAGGCATTTCTTGGGAACTAATGGGAGTCAGAGGTTAATAGCCCAAACTTGTGCCCTAGACCACCAGTTCTTGCCAACTTTGCATGCCACTGAAGTGCCCCAGACTAAGGCTCTCAGTGTAGTTTAGGTTAAAAAAAAAAAAGGGGGGTGCAAATAGATTCAAATTTTGGGAAAGCTGTATCAATCATGGGGCAGTAGTTATTCCTAAAGGGATGTAGGTCTGATCCTGAGAAACATCAAGATGTACCAATTGCCATCAATCCCTCTGGAGCTCTGCTCTTCAGCAGCTGACAGAGGCTTTGGCAAGTCTCACTGAATCACACCCTCAATTCCATGACTTTGGTAGTCCAATTCAGATAATAACACAGAAGATGACTACACCTTCAGGCATTTCAGGCATCTTCAGCCACCATGAATACTGCAATCAAATCACAGCAGTGGGTCAAATTTGAGAATCTGCACTCATCTCCAGAAATTCTTGCTTTACAAGCAACCCTCTCCAAAAAGGTCTCTTTCAAGGCCATGCAAAATTGAACTCCTTCAGAGAAAGCAGGGCAAAAGTTCCAGAGACCTGGTGAGTGCTGGAAAAGGCCTGTCCCCTCATTAAACCCAGCGGCTTACATTTGAAACATCTCTCTGGACTACTGCATGATTTTGCAGCATCCTGCCTTGTTCAGCAGCAGGGACGACTCCTTGCAGGCATAAGATGGGTGAAAAAATATGTGTGAATCCACCGTTAGAGAGGATAAATATGGTTCTACCATCCTATGTGACAGGATGAAAAAAGCAACTGGTTGTCATCTCCGTGTACATCTGATCCCTTACTCTCTCCAAAGGTTAGACATGTCATCTGCGGCAGGATAGCCATTCCATGCCTGTATGGCTGGCTGAAGTGTCAGTCAGCTGCACAACTCCTGGATTAACGATTTGTGTTCAGGAGAGTCCAAATTCCAGGCACGAGTTTAACCCTGACAAAACTGCCAGTCTGATTCTCACTGGCATTAATGACAGCATTTGGCTATATTTCATTTCTTTAAGATTTCTTCCGAAGCCTCCCTGCTCCCCCCTATTCCAGGATTATTCCCAGCAGCGTATAGAAACCAGCGATTTCACGAGGTTGTTTTAAACACTAGTCCTTATATCTAAAATCTCTGTCTTGATAGCTTAGCTAAAATGCCTGGCATTCACATGCTGGGTGCTTGCTAAATGGTTATCAATGGACTCTGCACTTAAAGGGCAAATGTAGAAAGAACAAACTGAATACATATATCATATACCTTTTAGGGCTGAGACATTAAAAAGCAGAAGCCTAATCTTTGGAATTTTTCAGTATAAATAACTGAGCCTGTTTATTCAACTCCTGAAAATGTCTCCCACACTCTTACATGAAAACTTCTCTAGTTAGTGCTTTGAAGAAAAAAACTTCTCAACTTCCCACACTATCATTTTCACTATTTTCAATTTATTAAAAGCAAATGTAGCTTATTAAGAAAAGTTATTCCAGTGTATTGCTCTGTTTTAAAACACAAAGAAAAATACAAGACACAGTGAGAGAACATTCTTTTTTCTTGAAAAATTAATTATTTGGTACAATTCATCTTGTCCATAGTTGTTGCTTTTATTAAGAATGACCTTCCTGACTTCTCCAGTTTGACATAAAAAAATCAAGATGATAGCCACAAAATACCAGAGAGATGGTGGCAGCCTGCTCTATCTGTTCCTTATCTCCAGAACTAAATTATGGCCACTGAATAAGGGTAAAAAGCCATATGTAATGCACTTTAGTGAACTGATCTCTGCATATTTTTCAGATGTCACTAGACAATGCTTGCACAGTGTTTTAAGAGTGCAAAGTATGGTTTGAAAAGTTGATAGTATTTATTAAGTGCTAAGACCTTCTCTCAGCCAGTAGACAATGAAATGGAGAAACTCTATAAGAGTTGTGCATGTATTTAATTTTAAGAGCAGAGTAGACACACTAAAATATATCTGTGATTATTTAAACATTTCTAGTTAGTGGTGTTGCCCTACAAAACAATAGGAAAGGAGACTTTATAAACTGCAAGCTACAGCCAGTCAACTGTGTGTCCTCTGCAGTTTACAGCCTCTCTCTTTATAGATTAATAAGATACATAGGTCTTAACCTACATTCTTACTTAAGCCAAGCTCCATGGCATTTTTCTTGAATATGCACTGCAAGGTTGCATCCCAAACACAGAGAACACTTGTCCTTGGGCATTGCTGCTACGACTGCAAGTGGGCCTTGCTGACCGTCAGTGGCACAACTCAGCCAGAACAATTCTAAAATGCTTCTGAAGATAAACCTAATTTTTCTTTAACTTTGCAGATGTCAGGCCACTTTTTGAGCAAAGGAGATGCATCCCTTCAGTTGGTGACTCAACACAAGGGATATGACCATAGCTGCTCCAAACAGCAGTAACAGCCAACCTCAAACGAGAGCGCCAAGAGAGCCGGCTTTGTGAACACCTCTCACATCACACAGTCAAGTGTGAAGAACGACAGATAGTTGTACTCCCAGCTGAAGTGAACTTCACGCAACGGCCAATGAAGATACTTCTACATGATTTCTGAAGTATTGAATATTCCATTACGGACTATGGTTTTATTAGCAAAACTTGGTACAAAGAGAATAAAAACTTTTAAAATATAAAACCAGAATTGGTCAGATTTGTGTTCCCCTTCTGCTTTTGTGGTTAATGTAAGCTAAGCAGTAATGTTATGGTTTTCAGCTTAATAAATGCATTGACATGCAAAGTCTGTATAAGATGAACGTGTTACATGTTCTCATATGCAGCAGGGTGAATATTCGTTAAAGCTGCTGGTACATAGTCTGTGACTTTGCTGTGGGAAAGAAGATGTGAAGTAGCAAGAGAAATAAGGGTTGACTTTGGGCTTGTAATAATCCTGTAAATTCTAACACCAGTGGGTGTTATGCTTTGCTTTTCTACTCATACTCCTGAAAAAAACTCTTTGTTATTCAAAATATTGTGCCATGGTTTAGAATAAGTGATAGATTCATTGCTCATTTTGCCTTTTTTGGGGGATGAAATGCTAATTCTTCCCTTATTATTAGAAAGTGTGGCCAGAAATCTGAGGAAGGACTGGTGCCCAGGAACTGAATTAGAATTAGGATTCTGAGCTTACGATTTTTTTCCTCTTCTACCTATGCCTTTAGGGAAATCTCTACTTTACTTTCCCTATGTCTAAAAGCCTACATAGCTGTAAATTTTAATTAGATGAAGTACAACACCTTCAGGATTGTAAGTGCCAAACTTTATTATAATTTATGACCTTCAGCTAACGAAGGAGTGCCCTGCTTTCCCGTAAAGCATCTCAGGTATTAGATCACGATACTGTTTGAGCGCTCTGTCCTTCTGACACAAGCTGTGCATGACTTAGTATGTTGGTAAATCCATACACACGTACACAACACCATTGAAGTTTGTCAAGATACAGTGTTTGGTGCAAGTCAAGGGTGCGCATGTTGTAATGTTTATATTCAGCTTATGCAAAATCAAAGCCTTTTACAAGAAGCCCCGTGACAGATTTCAAAGTAAAGGAGTATGATAACCTCTATTTTAACATATCTCAAATTACAAGATCAAATGCAGATTCGGACATGTTGGAAGAGAAGTTCTGTGCTGCTGCTGATAGCTTAAAGAATTTAAATAATGTGCTCTGATATGGCCTAGGGACCTCTTACAATTTCCATGGAGAGTAACTAATTTTTCTTTATTTCTGACACTTTTTCATAGTTAAAAGATTTTTTTTCTTCTCCCCTAAAGCTCATAATGTGGTAAAAAACTGTCAGGAACAGTTAAATCAGTGTATAAATCCCCACGAGAAAGAGTCCATCACACATTTTGCATATCTCAGGGGTTCAAGGACAGTGGGCAGGAATCTGATCTGTATTACAATAATTTAAAACCAGACTAATTTCAGTGAACTCACTGGCGTTCCTCCAGATGTCAGTTAGAATAACAGAGAGCAGAGTGTGGCTCAGGAAGTGAAAAATAAAACAGAAGACCTGTGTCTTTCACCATTGATGCTGTAACTTGTGACAGAAACCTTCTCTGAAGTAGCGATGTGCTGGTGTTCCAACCATGCTGAATTCATTTACTTTGGCAGTTTCTTGATTGTTCCACTGTCTATTTATTTGAAATGGAAACCAAGTCATGTTGTCTGCTCCTTCTCCGGGCATACGATTACACAATACATCTTCCATTTTTTGCAATCAATCACTCCCAGTGCTATTTTCCCATTGTGTACCGCAGTACCTGGCTTTTGGAGAGGTTTCCGTTTGTACATGAGTGTAAAGGAAAACCTTAAAAATAAGAGAAAGTGTCTATGCATTTGCAATGTGTGAAGAATGTCTGCGTTGTTCCCTGCATTTGCTCGGTCATTTAATGACAGCTGATTTGGAACACACGCTTCTCAGACATTCAGTGTGCTTCTCATCTTTGGGTGTCAGAGCCAGAGATTTTAGTGTCGGATAAGCAAACTTTGTTTTTCAGAAAGAGTCAGGATCTGTCATTATTATAGACATCTCCTAGTTGGCTAGGCACAACCCCGTAATGCGGCTGTTCAATATCAGAGGCAGATAAACAAATGTTTGATATTCTCTGGATTCTATTCAAATTGTTCTGCAGTCAAACAAAGTAAAACTAAAATAAGGTAGATAAGAGACAAGTCACATCTAATGAATTATATGCAACACTTGTTAAAATGCATTTCAAATGGAAAGGAAATACATTAGAAGAATGCTTTGATATTTAAAAAGGCAATTTAATCTAATTAAAATATTTTTTTCTCTCTTCTAAGTTCAGAGCTCCCCCATATTGGTGGATAGCGCATTCTTAGACAAGCCTTTTTATGCTTATTATGCAGATGTAGAAACTGAGGTATGTACATTTAAAAAAATGCCCAAGATCAATCAGCAGGCCAGTGGAAGAGCAAGGAATAAAGTTTAAGAAACAGGAATAAAACTGAATAAAGGCCATATTTGAAAGCAAAAAAGGTCTCAGATAGTGGAACTATGTGCTGCAGGTGGCCACTGGCTTTATCCAAATGCTGACAAAGTTCCCTTCCCTGTTGAGGCATAGCTGTGTCTGCCAACATCTAAGGAAGGGCAGGGATTCTGTCAGCAAATTATTTACCTTGGGCTAGTGTTTCATCTGTCTATACAAAGGCTGCAGTAAAGCTACCTAGTTGATCAACTAATCACTCAGGAAAAGTGTTTCTGTCACCAAGAGTCTGTCATTGTCAAAGGGTTGGGATTTCCTCTCATTTCACTAAATTTCTCTTCTCTGTCTCCTAGATGGTTGGTGTTTCTTCCTACTGGCCATGCTGACCTTTTGGTCCTTTCATGACACAACATCTGCTACTGTCCCTTCCCTGTCACCCTCTCCATGTGCCTCTGTTGTCTGGACTCCTACCACTGACTCAAGCCACTATCACTGTCTTCTCTTCCGTGACCTGTTTCATTCAGTAACATAGAGACTGACCCTATGCCCAGCATCATTTGTTTGTTCTCCACATTTTACCTAGTCCCTCTGTACCTCCACTCATTTTGCTGATAGAGAACTGATGTTTTAAGGGAGGAGCACTGCCTGCTTTCAAAGCTCTTGGGGACTGCCATTGTGTGGAGGCACTGTTCAACGCCTCAGAGAGGGGCCATGAAGGCTTCTTGCATCACTCACCTCTGTGTAGAGCGGCCACAACCTGGTCTCTGGCTGCAGAGTCATCAAAACTTCGTAAGTGTTGCAATCACAGATTACTGAAGAGCTAATTTTTCTAAAGCTGGGCCCACATCCAACAGCTCTTTTCTTTGACAGTTACAATCGAAGAGATTGTACATGCACACATACTCCAACCGTGGGCGTAAAAGGCACCACAGACAGAACAAGTGAGATCATTTTTCTGGAGGAGACTACAAATCCTACAGACTTGAATGGAGCAACCTGGCACACACCTGACACATGCACAGGGCTCATGGGGCTTAGAAGAAAAAAATTGCTGTTTTGTTGTCCAACTTCCTGAAAATGAAAGGACAGAGGCTGAGCAAATGTAACTTGGGACAGTGTTGTTGCAATGGTGAGAGCTACATTATCACGCTTCCCAGAGGAGTTGGTTTTATGTCTTCGCTGCAGTGTTAAACCAGGTAAGCAAGTCAAATGAATACAACGAGAACTTTAAAAGGAAAACCGACCAACCAAGAGGAGGAACTATTTTAAAATAAGTTTGTGGTTAATCCCTTCTATGTTATTATCAGGGAAGACTGCCACAGCTGCAGGGTATGTACATCTCAACCCAGTGATGTGCTTAACTGGAAGTGAAAAAGCAAGGGGTGAAACCTCCACTGAAATGGCATCTAAATTACACCTCATTAAACAGAAAGGTGACATGCGGGGCCTATGAGTTGGGACTTGCTTTTTTCAGCGTCTGAACATTCATTTGTAAAACTGATTCTCTCGTTATTGTGTCAAAATGAGATTCCCAGCAGGGTGGTTGACAGGTTAGACAAAGAGTCCTGTTCAGTAATAAAATAGTTATGCAGGTGTTCTCCAGTTTTCCCTCCAGCATTTTTACGGAGCATATGAACTGTGCTCAGGCCTGATACACTCTCGGTCTATCTAGGATTTGATAATTATTGCTATGGGAGTTGAGAAGAAGAGATGTTTGGACTAGCACTAGAATATGTGACAGAAAATAGGGTCAATAATATTTTGCTTCTCAGGAAGGCTGGTGATGTTCACTGTATCCATTTGTTGCAGTAAATGCTGGTAATGTTTTCTGCATTAAGCACTGACTTCAGAGATTCAGCCTATTAGAAAGATTGTAATTTTTCATGAGAAACATATGACAATCACGTGCCATAGGTACAGGGCAGAACTAAAGTAGGGATGGCATGGAGGCAAGTGTAGACCATCCAAAGCCAAACCTGCTCCCTTCTTTCATGTCCTCCTCCTACTTGGTAAGTGTTGCTTGTCGCCTTATTTTCTTCCACATAGTTACAAGCCACACCTAGCGCAGACAAGAATTTGGCTTACTTAAGGCAAATTGCAGGTAAAGTTGCAGGCTTCCTCAGATGGGCTTCGGAAATAATAATTTCTTGCAATAAACATTCACCTGAAGAACTTCTACAAAAACATTTGGAAGTTTTCTGATGTGTGAGTTTCATCAATTCTTGGGTTGTTTGAGAGTACTGTGCACTGTTACAGCGAATTATTCAAAGCCATTCTCTTCTCAAAGCAGTGTAGAAGATGAGTAACTTGACTGACATGGCTGACATGTTTAAAAGAAACCTCAACTTGAAGGAAATACCAAACAAGGCCCTGAGTAACTTCAGCTAGTCTGTTCTGCTTTGAGTAGTGCATTCGACAAGGTGATTCTAGAGGTCCCTGCTACCTAAATTATTCTATGATTCTGTGAAAAGTATGCTATTTGTTAGGGATGGAAGATGGTGTTGCTGTTGTTCACATCTGTTAGCATCCTGCTTCACACACACCTTGGAACTGTTACCAAGTTACTAAATACAATTAGATTTTTTTTTTTTAATCAGTAATATCTTGTGCTTATTAGCCATTTATTTAGTAAACAATAGCTTGTCAGCCCAGTTACTCTGCACCTATACACAGCCAAAGCACTAGGCTTTTCCAGCAAGCAAATCTCTCATGATGTGTTGCCCACCCTGGTGTCTAGCATCATGTGGTGCAGCCCAAGTACAAGTTCATACTCAGGTTATTTAGAAGGCACCTGTGAAACAGTCAATCAGTAAAGATGGAAAGTGCATTGTTTATCAAATCATCAATGTTATCTCACAGAAACACTTTGAGGAAGGGAGAAGCTTCCTATTCTCCTCTGCCCAAATGCTTCTTTTTATGTATTATCAAATAGTTGATTCCTTTCTCCTCACCTTGTTTATGACTATACGTCTCACACTCTTACAGACTTAGGGTGATTTCTCCTTTCCTCTGTTTCACTCTCTTTTAGCGCCAGTTCTCCAGTGGCCCTAAAATTTAGCCATTAATACTCAGCCAAGCAAGGCCTACGCTGACTACCAAGACCATTGCAAAATCATCCAGAGCAAAAAATCACAATGTAGTAACCAGGAATTAAAAATTGCAAGCTTTTTAGCTTCTGCAGCAGCCTGTCCTCATCAGTCAAGGATATGGGAAAAAGCCTGGCTACATGATTTTGGTTCAGACCTGTGGTACAGACTGTAGCCACAGAAAGTAAAGCAATTCACTAGGAAGACCTTTGTCTTCGTATCTGGTGTGTTTTGCATTTCATTGCTTTTGGTGTTTGTCCCTCTGCTGAAGATGCAGTTTTGTAAGAAGGGAATGCCTACTGACACACCAGGAGGGCAGGTGGCCTACCAGTAACACAGTAGATACCAAAACGCAACCTTATAACTATGTCACATTCTTCTGAGAATCGCTAAATATGATGCTTTTGCAAGCACTCTTACGATTATGACACTACCAAACGCTCTTTCTTACTCTATACCATTCCCCAATAGAGATAGCTACAACCTAATGATATATCATTTCCATCTGAAAACAAATCCGGTGTTCGTTGTGCAAAAACTACCGGTAATGGGACAGACATTCTCACATGCAAGCTGAAATGGAAAAGGGAAGAAATTGCTCATTCTTGCTTTCAAAACCTGTATTTACATTGCATTTGTATTTGCAACCGTATCAGCTCAGGTAGTGAGAAACATAACTCTCCCTGAATAGCTGGAGGGGAATACTTACCTGTATTTGATGATCACAGGACTGGGAATGCCAACACTCTCTCAAATGCCAAGAACCTTTAACTGTCAGCAAAAAATAAAATAAATCACATGTGTGTGCTGGAGGAGTGGTATGTAAGGGAAAAATGGATATAGTGATTATCGTTCATACTGGAAACAATGGTAAATCCAGATGCATAACTGACAGAATTTGTGAAAACATTTCTAAAGTGATCTTCTTTGTTAAACTTCTCCCCCAGCATACAAGGCCAGCTAGCCAAGAGGAAAAATGAGGACTCAATACACACTGTAGAAGAGACAGGAAAGTAACTTGATATAATGCTAGAGAACTTTTGGTGCTCCATCTAACTGAAGTAAAGCCAGATCTGCATCTGACATCACAGAATCACAGAATCATAGAATAGTTTGAATTGGAAGGGATCTTTAGAGGTCATCTAGTCCATGCCCCCTGCAATGAGGGACAAATTGGCAAAGATTGAGAATTACATAACCAGCAACGGGGAGAAGACCAACATATAGTGACAATTCCAGGAGAACAAAGTCATTTGTTAGACTTTAATAGGATTGCTATAATTTAACAGGCAGTAATAAAAGTTCAGAGAGAAGGTACAAATGCCTGAGGGGAGGAGCAGTTGATCAAGAATTACGGTGTAGTAGCCACCAATATGTCTTGTGCATGTCCATGTCACAGTGTACAAAGGACAAGCTGCAATAATTTAACAGAAACAAGCCCAAATTCATTTAAAGAATTTAATGAAGTCCTAGACAGTCACAAAGCAAAAAGTTATGAAAGTACATGGTGATGGACGAAAGAATAAGACAGAAACAGAATGGTTTATTTTCTACACTGCAAGATACCAGGCAATGGGATGCATCAAGGGTTTAATTTGGTGAATTTAGTAAGGATTTACTTTCCATTTCTGTGAACATGAAGAGTCATAGAGCCACTGATACTGCTTAGATGTCCGATTAAACATCAGGCTAGAAAACATAATCATACAGACATCTGGAGAGAAATTTCTAAGTACTCAGTAATGGTTTAAACCCTGTGTAACCATTGCTGATCTTTGACTAAAATGAAGCAAGCCAGCTCTGAAGACTTTTAAACTGGCATCAATCACACCCACAATTACTGCAAAACCCCATGCAACCTCCCTCCAAAAAACTGTTGGTACAAAATTAGAGATGAGTTACAACCAATCTGAAAAATCAGAACCTAGTTATGTTTTCATAACTTTTGGCTATAAAAATCTACAATTATTCCATGTACCCATTCACTGCTCTTACTAATTTAAAATATTTAAATTGCTCTCTAAAGTAACAGTTACCTGAAGATAAATAATAGCATCACTGACAAGACAGTGTATACCTTTTTCAAGGACATTTATTGCATATTTTAGGTATTAAAAGCTTCCCAGTTTCTAAATATTTGTTCCACATTGGGCTATAACACAAAACTCTATATGGGCATAAACCATAGCTTTAATGTAAAATTAATTAGTTCATAAAATTCACGTATGGTTTATTATTGCAGCTGAAGTGTCTGCCTAAAGGAAAATTAAGATATTAAATATTTTTCCACAGAATAGTCTCCATAAACTAGAATTGTTTGAAATAAGCTTGATCCTAAGGAGATGTGAAGGAGGTGCTATTTTTAACATGAGAAGCAAATCATAGCTTCCAGTGTTTGACTTCCCAAATCCCTTTTAAGTTTCTCATTGAGTTTCAGATTGGACTGTTTACTAGATCTTTTTCTCTAGTAAACCTGGACTTTATATATTTTGTGTGCTTGTGACATGACTTTCTGATCTTTCTTAATTTCAGTCCAGACCAGTGAGGCATTCCGGCAACACGAAAATGAATTTAAATTCATTTAAATTGCCTTCATTTACATGAGTATGGCAAATAAATATTTATGCCTTGATAAAACAAGGCGCATAGTTAAATGTGCATAATTTAAATCACATCCTTGTTTCCTGAAATATAAACTCTCAGCTACACAGAAAGGATCTGAGAATGTTTTCCCGAGTCACTTCTACCCGTTTCTTTTGTTACTTTGACATTTACGCACGTACCGGAAAATGTTCACAAAAAGTTCAACAGGGGAACTCCACAGCGCGATTCGCAGAACAACAGCATTGTGCTGCTACGGCCACCTGGAAGAGACAAGTCCAGCGCGTTTGCCCAGCTCTGAACAGCAGCGAGGGGAGGTTACTGCAGCTAATTCTGCGTTCTCCCCAGATTGGGGAGTAGCGACCAAGCCCTGGGCCCGAATTTAGCCACGCACACGAGTACTTGAGTTTCCTTCCGCTGGTTGACTATTGTTAATGTTGAGTTACAAGCCCGTTTCCCCTCTGCAGCACCAGCTCGTGGATTGCCTTTCATCTTAGTGCTGCCTTGCCAAGGAGCACCTGCCTGCGCCGCTTTCCTCGTTTCCTTTAAAATGAGACTAATAGATAGCAGCCCGCCTCGGAGGTGCACCGCAGGACACTCCTCTTTGTGCAATGCTTAGATCTTGTAAAAGCCTGATTTAATGCCGTCAGATGCAACAGAACCTACTCCTGTGAACGTCCGTAGTGTCCGGGAACACATGACAGAAAAAGTCCTGTTGGCAGACCCACCAGCGCTGTTGCCGAACTTCTCTGCTTGCAGGAGTACAACAGCTCTGCATTTAGATCCTCGAGTTCAGAGCAGGAAACAAGAGTATTTCTTTGTTGTCTGAGCCCTCACTGTTTCTATTTCCACAACTCCCGGGAGAGTGTGACCTGGCCAAAAGTGTCTTTAAGAAAAACCTGGCACCCCAGGGTTCCAAAATTTAACAAAAATATAACAATTTTCATTGTGACAAAGCGCTCAGATCTCCAACAGTAGTTCACTCATGCCCAGTTTTTGTTACCTTGCAACACAGATGCATTAAGAGGTCTGCATCTGATCTAATAGAATATTTGGAGAATATGATATGCTGGCAAAGACGCAATTTTCTGCTAAGATTGATACCAGACTATCAGGTATTTAGATTATTCATCATTTTAGAAATATACAACAGTACATATGCGTCTGATGTCAGAACTAAAGCATAAGTTATGCAAAGCACAATAGCTTTGAAAATATATTGCCTCCTATTAAGAAAAAGAATAACCCTACACAATTTCAGAGACCTTTTTTCTACAAACCTTAAAAAAAATTCTGGACAAATTGCCAAGTTTACAAATATGCACACACATTCCACATATGGATATGCTTTAGTAATCATCTTTACAAACCTTTTAGGCTACACATGGCTCTAATAAATAACCCATTCACAAACAATATATTATCATCTAAAAAAAAGGAAAAACCCCAAACCCTTTTCATATACAGCCCAACAGTTCTAGCCTTCACTTTCAACCCCCAGCTTCATGATCAATCATTACGTCAGTGTTCATTTTTCATGGTTTGGTGTTGAACAATAAATGGAAAAGAAAATGACTGAAATAATTAATATTGTCTCTGACAATGAGCAAAGCTCAAGAAAGAGCTCGCGAGCGGCAGCTGAGGACAGTCTGCCCTCTGTAAGTTGCAAATGTAATAAAATCTGAACTTTTTTTCTCTTTTCTTTTATGAACAAAGTTCACATGGGCCAAACTGCATGATGGGAAGGCTCACATGTCAGTCCCTTTGTGTAAATAGTAAACAGCTGCAGTTTAATGCTTTACCCCTTGAAGGACAATACTTATTAGCTCAAGGTTAAGAGCCTTGCAGAAGGTCAGCCTAGCTACTGCAGAGATATGAAATATCATCCTTTGGCTATCTGCTGACACACAGTCAAGGGCTGAGTTACGCGACATGGGCAACGTAAGCTTCATTGCTCAGAAGACGACAAAAAGTTGTGTTCCCCAGCCCCCAAATTATTGGGGCAGTGACTGCTTCTGCCTGGTGAGACCCTTTTGCAGCCTGGATCCCATGAGCTTTCTTCAATCCCAAGTCTCACTGGGTTCAGTTACGTCTGTCACAAATGTACGCTTCTTGCGTACGTGAGAGCCAGACAAAGACCTTTTGTCTCTGCGTCTTGTTTTA
>NW_010537246.1:113994-159954 GCF_000687285.1 Phaethon lepturus | reverse complement strand
AGCGGCAGAAGAGTCCAGGAGAACATATGACCAAGTGGCTCAAGTTGTTCTCTCCTTGTGTGTGACATCCTGTGTATCAATCCACACACAGGCAGGTCTCGTAACAGGGCAAGACAGTAGTACTAATGGCAGCAGGGTAATCATGCCTTTCTGGATGTTTTTCCTGAAACTGTGGTGCCCTTTTGGGAGGGACTGACAAAGCCTTTCAATACCGAGGATGTGGAGCTGGAGCAGGAGACACTTGGCAGTGCGGTGCTGAGACGGAGGGAGGGGAGGGCTGTAGGAGAGCAAGTGCTGAGGACCAGTTGTCCGAGCTGGGAGGTAACGGCATGATCTTGACTGCACTGTCTGCCTTTCCCCCAGCGTGGTGATGTAGGTGGTGGGGAGATAGAGATGACACACTCCCCCACCTTTCTCCATTTAAATCTGTGCCTGATATAGCTAGCCAAAGTGCAATATATCATACTCGTTCATGGCCTGTGTCAATACTCCTTCTTTTACTAAATCGCACGTTAAAATGTGGGCATTATGCCCTCCTGTTGGAGGACATAATCTGGTTAATTTTTTTTCCTCATTGTTATAATTTGTTTCTTACATTTAATGAGGATTCTGACTTCTCAGATCTGTCAGAGTTAAGAAGAATACGTACCTTTTCCTTGTCATGTAGGACTCAAACTTCTCATCTTAGTCTAAATATGCCCCATTTTTGTTTTCTTCTAGTACCAACACATTAGACACCCAGCCTATACCAAGATATAGAAGATGTATTTACCTTGGAAAGAAACCATTTTGAGCCTGACTGATGCCAGACCCTAGACTGTACTGATTGTTTCTCTTTTTGGTGGCATGTAGAAGTCCTTCATCAAAATTGAGGTCCAGGTCATTCAAATCCAGATGTATTTTAGCTGAATGTGACCATGGTTATGTTTCTGACACAATGAGCAGCTTCTGTCACAAAAATAAAAGGTTTTGTGTGGCTCTATTTTCAGTCTGTATCATCATTGTTTATCTAGTGCCTAACAACAGAGTATACCCACCTACGGGTACGCTTAAGGGTACAGCATAAGTATACTTAAGGGTACAGAGATCATTTTGGCTGTTTGCAGGTTGTTGCAAACTACTCCAGTACTCATTTCATATACAAATGCTACTTGCTTGGTTGATGAAATATACTTCTGAATGCGGAAGGCAGGTACACAATAAACCCAATAAATTAATAAAATTCTAAAAAAAAAAAAAAAGAAATCTCCACCATAAGTCTTCCTATCTCAGACCTGACTGCACAACACCATTTCCCATGCAAAAGAGAAAGCAAAAAGGTGTCTTGAGCTGCCAACAGGTTTCAGTTCCCTTAGGATGGACTAACACCATCCTGATGCCCCTCCTCTAAGAATATCTTGGGTCCTGAGTGCTGCAGTTGATCTCAGATTTCTCCCAACAAAAAGAAGTAGCATCTAATCCAAACCAACTTCTAGAGTGTGAATCAAAGTGCTAAGGATGAGTTTTTGTTAATGAGTGAGTAGTACTGACAGTACTTACAGACTGTAAGTTTGACAGGGACAATAAAGGACCTCCCTATTGCCAGCAGTTACAGCAGGTTCTCCTATTCCTCCACAAAAAGGGGTTTTAAGGGTCTGGTCTCAAGTTCTGATCTTCATAAGTGGCACTGCAATAACTGTGGGTCGCCTCCTGTTGCCGGTCCCCTGAGAAATAACCCCAGCGAACGCAGCAGCACGGAGTGCCGCAGCACTTAACCGGCGTAAGGCTAGAAGGGAGCCGGACCCTCTGCTCGTTGTTTGCAGTGCCTGAGCTCACCACAGCTCGGAGAGACGCAGAATAACGTGCTCCCTGAAGCTAACAGCACCGAGCAGGTGGGCAGCCACATGTCGCACTAGCCTCCATTTCCAAGTGACCTTCACCAGCAGCCCCGCGCACAACATATTGCATTAATCCCTTCTGGAGGTCACAAAATCATGGCTGTGCGCGCTGCGGTACAGATCCAAGAGAAACAGTTGCAAATGCCTAGCCAGATGCAGATGGAAAAATGTGCTTTTCATGTAGCCTGTTCAGAAGACTGAATAATTTATTAGCGCATCACGTGCTATTTTTCAAAACTATGCCACTTTGAAGGAAATCGTGTATTTTAAATTACAAGCAGGTCCTACTAACAAAGTGAATTGCAAATGCCAAAGCAGACGAACCGTTGCGTGTCCGCCAATTCCACGTCAAGCGACTTTGATTACATCCTTGCCAACGGATAGCTTAGCGAGAAACGGCGCATCACAGCAATGAAACAATTACCGCTGCTCAGCTCAAACGTAGCGCGGCGCGCCCAAACCTCGATGTCAGGGCCTCGAGGTAGCCCTTCCCGGAGCGCCCCCGGGACCCCCGCCCAGCCCCTCGCCGATGACGATCGAAGGCTGCAGCGCGGATTAATTCCAGTGGCTTTTCTGGAGCGGAGCGGAGCGGGGCTGACGGCTGACATTTGCCTGTCTCGGCGTGGGTGCTGTTTTCTGCCCGGTAAGGCAGCGCAGGCGTTGCGGGCCAGGAAGGTGACGTGCAGGAAGCCGTGCCACAGGAGGCAGGGGAGGGGAGGCGAGGCCAAGGGCCTCCCTGGCCCCCCAGGGGTGCTGCCGGGCCCTGGCGTTCCCCCGAGCCTCGCGGCGTATCTCTAGGTACCATATGGTTTGAGGATGAGCTTCCTGTGCTTCTAAGGGGTGGAAGAGAAGGAGGAAGCGTCTACGTACGGGGAGAATAATTGCTTCCCCCTTCCGCCGCTTCTCCCCCGGGCCCCCGGCACCAGCTTTAGGCCACCGTGAGGAAGAGGTGCGGCCCGACCTGCGAGGGGGCACCCGCAGGCGGAACCTCGACCGGACCGCGCGGGAGAGCGGAGCGTAGAAAGACGACAGGATCGCAGCCTAACAGCGCGCGGTGTGCCTCGCCGCAGCGGCGGCCGTACTGGCGTCTGGTGGTGAAATGGACAGCGGGTTCAGAGGGCCTCAGGCCATCAGAAGCAGCGTTATTCCGGTTTCAAGACGGATCTGCCCTACGTCTGCACCACGCTGGTTTTGCAGTCGTGCAGGAGTCGGTGCTTTTGTGGCCGTACGTGCAGTGACGGAAGATTTGTTACTATCCGCAGCCCAGCCTGCCTTATCACACAGCTTTTGTTGCACAGAACCGTGTCAGAAAGTCTGACGGTCCTCATCAAAAATTATTGCAGTACGTGACAACCATCACTGGTGACTGGAGCGGGATGTGAAAAACGGAGGCCATTTTGTTGTGATACGTATCACATTTCACAGAATGTAAGGATTTGTGTTATTTCTACTAAGTTAGGTAGAACTCAATTAAATTTTCAGTAGTGAGGCGAGGGCACTGAGTCAAAAAAAAAGGGGAAAAAAAAAAGAAAGTAAAAATGAAAGGGCTTGAAGGCTGCAAAAGCACTAGTCTACAGAAACTCCACCTAGAGGCAGATTTTCACACACATCTGCCAAAAAGCAGCACGATACAGGCGCAGTTGCGGTGGTGGCAGGGGTAACAAAGGCCTCAGGACGTGCACAGGTTGATACGCTGCTCCCTACCCTTATTATACCCCTACTCCCCAGATTACATATGCGACTCCAGACAATATTTTTTCATTAGTAATCTGGATATGGTTACAGAGAGAGCTTTAGCCATGCGCTAATGAAAACCAAAGAAACCCGGCTGGTGGTCAAAAGTAAGCTGGTTCTCAGGAAATTAGAAATTATGTGCAGTAGTGTCTGTGTCACATGCTTGTCTAACTGCTCTGAAGAAACTTCTTATTGACAAGCACAGGTGTAGTTCTCTCTTGTGTGGTCATTTTTTTCTGATACCAGGGCCAGAATCATACTCGGAAGGTTGTTATTAGTCTCTAGCTTGGGCTGAACTGGCAGGGTCGGGCCCTCATTCTAGGACAAATGTCCCTATTTGAAGTGATGATCATTCATTCCTTTATTGCTGTAGGTTACCCGGAATGTGGAATGACAATTTAAAAATCCTATCTCAATGAATACATTCAATCAAATTACCTTAAACTTAAAACTAATAAAATTATCCTTATCAAATAGTATCTCATAAAAAAAGGTTATTTCATTTTACATATTTTGATACAGAATTAGCAATTCAATCTCAAAGTTTGAACTCGTCTTTTCACAAAAGCTGCAGTAGGATAGCTCAGCTATTTTGGTGTGCTTGCAATGTCACTGGAGGTGACCTTTCTGGGTCAGATTTTTAGAGCTGTTCAAATGCTTAATTTCCAATGAAATCAACCTTTGAAAAGCTGGCCCACTTCTTTCCAAATTGAAGTTGCGGGGGAAAAAAAAAAGAGAAAAAGAGAAGCTTATTTGAGAAGTGTTTAAATGTCAAATGAAACATGGTAATGCTGACTATAGATCTCTTCCTCTTCTCTTCAGCTGCTCTACTTCAGCATTTTACCCTAGCTGACAACCTTAGCCTTTGAGCTGCTCCCCTCTTCCCTCTGAGCAGGACTATCCGCTCAAGCTTTCACCAGTGTGTGGGGTTTGCACTCACACCATTCATCTACCTCTCCAGTTAAAAAGCTGGTTTTGGAATTTACATTAGCAAAGGCATGACTGCATGTGTTCTGTGTGGCACAGTTAAATGTATGTGTCCCAATTAGTCTTTTTCTCTGCTTTTACATTAATGTAAGTCAGAGGATTTCTTTAAGTCCCACCAGAGTCAGTCAAGAGTAAGAGGAGTTAAGCTCTTCATCCATACCTGGTACAAAACAGGTTTTGTATCAGACCAGGGAAAACTGACTCAGAGGAAAGACAGTACAGTAAATCCATAAAGCATTTTCAGTTTTAGTTTTGATTTTTCCTTTTTTGCCTTCTTTCAGCTCCTCTAAGAGCCACACCAGCCCCTTCCACTGACATCTGTGGAACTTATTGTAGAAATCAAAGGCAGTCTACGGCCCACAAGGACAACTGTCGTCTGAAGAGCATTTTCTAGCAAATCCCAAATAACAGATCTGTGAACTTAACAGTTCTCCAAACTTTATGATGTCAAGCTGGTGAAAGGAAATCCCTCTTCCTACTTGATTTTCTAAATATTTCTGTGCAAAGCATTTTATGGCAAGGAAGCATTTCTAAGCTAAATGCACATAAACTTTTAAGCAGAAGGAATTAAAAAATCAGCACTGTTACTTTTTTTTATAACAAATACCGCTGATTTTTATATTGATTTCCTATCTGTTTTCCTTCCTCCTCCCTTTCTTTGTCCTCCTGTTTTCCTGATTATTTGGGAGACTGAACATAAAAGATTTTTATGGCATCATTGGATATGTCACAGATTCACTGTATTATTGGCAAAAGCTATATTGAAAAGGACTTTGAAAAATAACTCCTTTCCAGTGGATTCAGCTTTCCAAATTCCAAATGTTCACATCTCTATTTACTGTTGCTTTAAATAGCTTCATTTCTGTGGATGGTTGATGAGCTTCCCAGATGGAATATAAAACTTCATGTAGCTCTTGAGGTGCTCCTTTGCACTTTATGAAGAATAAAGGAAGAAAAATAGCTTTCAATTGGTAGGATTTTATGAAAAATAACTGTTGAGAAAACAGAATTTTTTTCAGACAAACTGACCAACTGAAGATTTTTGGCTGTAAAATATTTGGTTTTCTTTGATGAAAGTTTTTAATTAAAGATCAGACTATTTTTGTGCACAAAGAAAAGTAGTAGCGTGACAGTACCTGATGGATTAAATGAGTGCATAATATGCTCTGTTGTTTCATTGCTTTTTCTTAAATCACTTAAAGCACAGCTGCTACATGCCTAAGAGTTGTGAGGAACATGTTCTGCCCTTGCAAACATACTATTTTCATTCTTAAACAGAAAAAAAAAAAAAAAGTAGTAATGCTTCTCCTCTACTCCAGCAGCTTTTGATTGAAGAGCTAGGAAAATAATTTGTCATTGCAGCTTTGGCTATAATCCAAGCATTGAAGTCAATGGAAACGCTTGCAGAAGTCCAGCCTGTGATTCCATCCCGCATTATACGGGCTCTCCTTTTACAAATTGGATTTTTGGGTAGATTTTCTTTTTTTGAGACTTCTAAAGATTTCCTGAAATTCTTGAACAAATTTAAAAGTGAGAAGTGAAGAACTGCATCAAGGTGGAGTGTTTGTCTTTTAGTTCTGATAGAGCAACTAAGTCAGAAAGATGTCATCTGGCTAAAAGCTGTGTATGGTTAAAGGGCTTGCTCCGAAGACCACTGAAGTAAGAAAAACCAAAAGCTCTCAGTATCTTTAGTGCAGTTTGGAGCAGGACCCAAGCATGAGGAAAAAATACTAGAGTTACAGACTAATCTGTTCATATTTGGGATTAAACTCTGGTCCACATGAGACCGCTAAGGTCCATAATAAATAGTTAGAGGCTACCACAGAGATGAGAAAGCAAGGGAGATTAAGAGGACTCATTTTTATTTCATTTGTTTGTCGCACAGTCTGCAAGACAACAAGAGAAAGAGGAAACAACTTTGTATTTATTATTACGGCTGAGCTGCGTGTAATAAATTATGGAAGAAAAAAAGACTGAGAGATAATTGACTGAAAAAACAAATGTCAGTTAAAGTAAACACAGCAGTTTCCACTGAACCTATTTGTAAAAATGTCAAAGGAGTTGAGTTGTTTTCTTTCACAATATTTGTGCTGGTATAAAGGGACTGTGGTTTAATTAAATTTCCCCACAGAGACTAGGTATTCCACTAGATGTCACTTTGAGACTTTGCTAAGATGAAGGACAGCATCCTGATGAACAGATGCAGCATCCCCCACTGAAAAAAGGATGGGCTGAGAGCTGTCTTGCAGCAGGAGCCCCTAGTCAGGAATGTAATAGTGGGGTGTGTCACGCGCAACGAGGCTGGTTACAGACACATAACCACCTGCCAGGAGAAGAGCTGCCATCTAGAAACGTGTACTAGCAAAGATCGTCCAGCCGATAGAAACTGTTTGGCACTGCTCTCAAGGGAAGGAGTGAGGAGACCACTGTCTTTGCCAACAACCCGCCCTGTCCGCCCTGCAGCGACACAGTGGGAACAGGGTCAGGCTGGGTAGGGAGTGGGATGGCTCTTGGGCAGCTCCCCTGAGCTTCCATGGGAGATTTGATGGACCCAAGCAAAGCAGTGATCCAGCAACTGCCCCAAAATCTCTCATCCCTCAGCAACAGGAACAAGGTACTGGCCCTGATGCGGACATTTCTTCCCAGAGCACCTTACAGGCAAGATGAAGCAAATGAAAACCATCTCCAAAAAAGGGAAGTAGATGACTGAACCTTGTTTTGGAACTGCCCTGTTCTTTTGGCAATCAACTGATATTTAATACTCCAAACAAAGGGTGTCAAGGTTTCTCTAAATACCATATGCTGAATATTGAAGGACAATAGGGAAAGTAAAATATAGCATGCTTGTTCTTTTAAAGGCGGGTGAAAAGTGAATGGCATGTCTCTGTTCCCAGTAAGGCAATAAAAGAGTCATCACAGTGGCAGAACCCTCCCTTTTTAGCCCAGTCTAAAGAGGCTTAATATTAATCAAAAAAGGGAGAGCAAACCAAAACAAAACCCAGTTCATACCCTCTAACAATGCTGGCACACAGATGTCTCTGCATGGAGCAAGACCTTGTGTTTGCACCTACACTCAGCTGTGATAATCACACAGAATAGGCCACTGGGACACAAAAATCCAGGAAATGTTAAAAAAAAAAAAAAGAAAAAGGCAAAAAGCACAAAGAAATATGTCTGCGCATTAAATACGCACTACCACATCTACTGCCAAGGATGCCTGCCCAAAGCTCCAGCAAGCTGCATACTGTTTGTGTTGTCAACAAGCAGCAGCTTTTGTACCTATGCACGTTTGTTTACTAAATATATGAAAACAATGGAGCTCAATTAAAAGTAGATTAGCCACACATGTACCAAAGGAATGTGTACTTAACTGACTATGGTGAATCCGGCTCCAATTCAATCCCCTGGAGAGGCTGCTCTGGCATGTCTGCTGAGGCCTTATTGGTATCCCATCTAGGCACAGCGGTGGCTACGGCTCCTCTAGCATATATTAAATGGATCGTATAATAACCATTGGGCAGATGTTGGAACAGCAGAAGTTTGCTGCAAATACGCAGATGGGGCGGCAGATTATCCTGGGAAGGGAACCATGAGTTGATGGGTTAATTTCCATTATTGCTTGGCAACGCACCACATGCGTCACCAGACTGGCTGGAAAACCCCTTTGAAGGAACCAAAAGGAAAGCTTACACAGGGAGATGATTTATAAAGGAATACTGTCAACTGTGCAAGCCCATGGAGAGAATGTCCAAGGGAGTTTCTACTTTCTGACTGTATTAATGAGCAGGAAAGAGAGTGGCAAGCAAGCAAAACAGCAGGTTATGAAAGTATATCTGAAAAATTACAGAATTAAATAAATCTCCTGCCAAAGTCTTCAGGCTTCAAGACTCGGTAACTCTGAGTCCTTCTAAGCAATTACCTGAATTAGAGCTGTGTCCAACCCAGCCCCTTTGATCCAAGCAATTGCTTCACTCAGAATATTCTAAATTAAAGATTTTCAAATAAATCCAAGCTTTACGCTGACTTGGGTCAAAACCTGTCTGTAGTTACTGATGGAAGTGTCATTTAGGATTAGCAACTACTGGTTTGAGATAGCCAAAAGTGATTTATTTTTTTCAGATTTTCTTGTGAAGGGCTCAGAGAATAGTTATACCCCCCCTTTATTTTCTTTAAAAACTAAATATATGGAAGAATATTCAGATTATTTTAGAAGTATTTTGCTCACCAAACCGACAACTTTTATTACTCAGAAATATATTATTAGGACAGTAATTTCAGTGACACATTGATATAAAAAATTATAGGAACTGTATATGAGTTGGATAATCATCTCACAAAAAGATTTTGCCTTTTTTTTTTAAAAAAGAAAGATTTCTTGAGGAGCTGACTTCACATGTGAAAAAGTTTTGTCAGCCATAATTAATTGCTTTGTTGCTTCTGCTGATGAGCACAGCTTCCTAAATGATCATGAGGCCACAGATTTGCATGGCACTGCAAAAGTATTTCTGGTATGTGACAACTGGTTTGCTGGGGAACCCATCCCATTTTTTGACAATAATATTACAAGACATATCTGCAATGCTATATTTGAAACACTCCACCAAGAATTAACTAACCAGTTTAGCAGCCCTACCACAATGGTTTTTATTTGTCCACCCAACTAAAGCAGATGAGTCAAGGAGAGGCTAGGGGATACTCCCCAAAAGAACAATCCAGTGGTAGTCAGATGTATAATCAGAAACTCATACTGCTAGTACCCTCCTCTAATGACTAAAATGAATTCTCTTTTCTTATTGAGGTAACTTAACTAAACTCCAATACCTTAACTAAACTCCAATAATTATCCAATATTTGTTCTAATAAAAGCAATATAATTCTGCCATTACCTTTGGTAAAAGTCCTGTAGGCTCTACAGAGACATAAATAAAAGTTTTTTGAAAAAAGGACAACAAACCCCACCTTTCAAAGAAATGCTCAGTTATCCCATCAATGTAGTTACCGAAGTACTTTCATCCTCTAAAATTCAATAGCTTTGGTTCGCGTTTCTATAATACAGTAAGAAAATGATGTGGAGGAAATCCAGGCTCTGTTTAAGTCAATGGAAATGTACAGATTTCAGCAGAGCCAGGATTTTACCGTTCTAGGTTTTGCAACAACATCTCTAGGCATGTATTAAATTTGCACACCGATCGTTAGGTCCACATCCTGCACCTTCTACAGTACTTTCACATAAACACTCAGTTTCCTTGGCTTTTGGCACAAAAAGTAGATACAGTATTTTGGGGTGTGGTGTGTGTGGGAAATATAGCACTTTTTGTTTAGTAAGTGATACAAACCTGTTCCTATTTTCAAATTAGAAATAGTCCCATACTGGCTATGGATGTATAGAGATGGTGAAATTAGAACCTTTATGAAATTAAATAAAATGTTGCTTTGTGCATTACTATTTTTAGAGAAGCAATGCGTGTACCTTTCTTGTTATCTTTTGTGTTCTCAGTTACTGAAGAGATTGAAAAAGCTCCCCCTGGAATCTAAGGGTAAAGGACTGGACCCTAAATCAGATCTGGGCTTTTCTGAAATAGTTCAAAATTTCAACAAACAACTGGCACTTAGTCCTCTGAAGTATTTCTGTAGCAATGATGGTACGCTTTCAAATCAGTTTATTCCATTACACAGATGTTCAGTATAAAATTCAAGATTCCATACTACGTTTTTGCACACAGCTTCTTTTCCACCACCATACCAAAATAATAATATAAAAAATAGCATTCCTTCTCATACAGTGGGACATAAAGTGGATGAACTGAATGCACTTTTACAAGTCTGCTCTTCCCACTTTGTCTTCCTTTTCCCATCAAGGGCTGCATATTATTCCCGTGTTCAACTGAATAAATGTGCAACTATGAGTAAATTCACATCCACATTACTGGATTCCCTCCATATTACTCTGAATAAAGGCCCAAGACAATTCTACCACCTTTAAACCTACAGCTGACTAGGTCTTTGCTACCTGTAGTATCTTCTGCAGCATAAACACATCTTCGGGCACAGCGAGATGAAGGGTTAAAATAAAAAACCCCACTTACTTCAGGTAAACCCAGTGGGATCATAATCAGCTCAGAAAAGCATCGAATACTCTGAAGTTCTTAACTAATTTTCACAGGGGTAGGAAACAGACACCAAATACTTGCCTTAAGTACAAAAGCTCGTGTCAAATTATGTTGCTGTCAAATTTGGTCAAAGTTGGTCAAATTTACTCAACGGGTATAATTTTAAAGTGTATATATTAGCAGAGTTACAGCTACCTGTCAAATAAATTGTTGGATGAATGCTTGCCATATTTGTTGTAATACATTTTTAACAAGCAGTTGGAAAACTTTACTGATAGTTTTTAGGTCTAAATCTTATAAATGAACAAGAAAAAGCCCCAAACACTTAACCGAGTAAGAAAATGACACTTACTTATATGTTCTAAAAGGACTAGTGCTAGATTTATTGAAAAGATTTTTATCTATCTTATGTCTGATTGGTGGAGAAAATGACAACTTATACAAAAGGACCTTTCACGTATACCTACACACAGAGAAAGAAGCGGACTACATACATCTACTTAATACGCACACACACATGTAATCTTTCAGAATAACAGTGATTGGATCAGCAGGCTTAATAGAAAATAACTGTGAAGACAAAAGACTGTATTTTGAAATGCCAAACATACTGATATTTTGCAGACTAATATATTCAGTTTAGTTTATGATTCTAGAAATGATGATGTTATCCACTACCAAATAGCCTGTTATGTAAACAGAGATCCCTTCTGAAGACTCTAGAGGCAAACTATATTCCAAAGTTTTCAAATTAAAAAATCAATTATTTCAAACATATGACAGGAGGAAAAAAAAAAAAAGAAAAAAAATCTTCCCAGACTCATTTCACTGGTTTATTCAGGCACTGCCACTGGAAGAAAAATACCCATCAGACAATAGAATCACACTCTCCTCAGTATGCAAGGAACACCTCATTTACACTCCTGCCAGCATATGAAATTACATCTTTCCTTCTCACACTGAATGATAGTCAAAAGGCCATTCTGCAGGCCTGATTTTGGGAGATGTGCCCTCTCCAAGATTTGTAGGTATTTCACGTCCTGCATGTTAACACTTTCTCAGTACTGCCTCTCTCACTCCATACATTTTTGTTTAGCCACACACACATTTTAAAAATTGATTTCACTTGAGCACTTCGGGGTCTATCCGCTGACAGAAAGACATTCAAGTGGTTGCAATGCAGTTTCGGTCTAATTTAGATACAGGTAGACGTACTCTTGTCATACATACTCTGCCATCGACCTACCAGGATTCATTTATTAGACGCTTGGTTCAATCCAAATGATTTTCTTTCAACTTCCCGTATGTGGGAAGTGGTTATATGAGACCATTACATTGGCTTAAGTGATAAAATTTGGTGTAAGTGGTAAAATGCTAACAAACAGGTCTTTGAAAGCTTGTGGTAGATACAATTGTTGCCGCCTTCTTTTCCAGCACAGGTAATGATGCCTGAAGATGGAGCTGTTTACAAACTTCTGTAGCAGGAGAGAGACCGTATCTATTTGCAGCACACACTTCGTGGAAACCGGCACGGTAGTTACTTTTATTATGTGTAAATAGGTCTCCGGGTTTCTTAAACACTGTACTAAATTTCTAAAGTGGGGATATACCATAGATGCATTTTTTTTCCACAAGTGCTTATAAAATGTTTCAGTCCAGAAGTGAAGAAGTCGATGAAACATTAAATGAATGTTAACTGACAAGAGGCTTGTATTTTTACCAATATAATATTTATGTATGATTTCTAGTAGCGCTTAAAGTCTCCAATGTGAGTTCTTTATTTTCATATTTTATGCCTATGTGTGGTCACACTGATTAGATTTTGTCATCATGTCATATTCATAGCTGACCTCTTCCCATTAATCATGTCAGAAAAGCTGTTATGCGCAGCTACAGATGTCAATCTTTCCTTGCCTTCTGCAAATCCAAGTTTATCCCCATGAGGGAGAATTTTCAAAGCTGGTTCAACGTATCCTGAAAGCAGTATGCTTGTATAGGTGTGTGTGGTTTTTTTTTTTTGCATGGCCACCGGTGCAACACCTACACTCTTTTTCGGTGGACTTTCATAATCATTCAGTGTGCAAAAATGATTCACATGCTAAAGTTCAGCATACTGGAAGAATCAGGGCCTAAGTAATCATAAAAGCTCCATGTACACATATAAGCATGTTATATGCATATTCAACACATATAGTCTCTACTACGGTTTACAGTATCTGCAAGAGCACATGTGTCTTCCTAGAAACTTGAAAAAGGGTTTGCCCGGGTCCCTGTGTTTGCTTCACTGACAGCCATTATTATAACCTTAGCTTTCCATGTGGTTCTTACCTTCCTTCCGACAAAACATGCAGTGTAAGCACTGCCTGAAGGTGCTGAATCCATTACTTACTTTAAATGGATTATCTACCCGGATTATCTACCTAGCTCATGTACAATTGTTATTTTTTATTGTGCTATTAGACAAAGTTTTGGCTTTGTAATAAACTGTACTATTCTCACACAAGCATACACACACACACACAATCACATGCTGCCTTTTTCTTTCAGTTGCACCAGTTTAATTAAGAGATTTTAATCAAGCTCCAGTGCTGTCATAAAAAAAATTAATCTTACCCACCTATCGGAATATAAGCAAGCTGTCAGCTAGTTTTTTATCTAACTTTTTAAAGAGCACTGCATAAATAATTCAAAATACCATCTACACCTTGTCTAATTACCAAACTTAAATCCTGAAGCTTCATCAAGTCTCAAAACAAAAACAAAAGCGGAAAGAATACCCAGGGTGTACTTTACTCTTTAGAGTAACTAGCATCAAATATATCTATGAATACTTCTTATTTTGGACCACGGCCCTATCTTTTGTACACAGAACCAACAAAGCCCAACAGTCCTTAGTGACCTTTGGAATAGCCGGTGAATATACTGTCATTTAATTTGCCAGTACCGAGATGTGTGACAACAATAGAGACACTGTAGTACAGCGACAGGAGGGACTGCTGGATAAAACACAATTAACTGCTTCAGGTCTATTGAGAGAAGACAGACAACACAGAAATCGGAGAACTGGTACCACGTGCCACAGCAGCACCGAGCAGCAGCTTCCTCGTTTCCCGTGGTGTCTCAATTTTGCACATGCAGCTAAGGTAGAGTCACGCAGCGCATGCTGTGGGAGTCCATTCTTCAAGACAACGAAGATACAGAGCACAGCAGCAAGATCTATGCCTGAAAGGAAACGTTTCACTTCGCCTTATTCCCTGTCATGCCCTTCTCAAGGAAGTTTACAAGCCTTAGCTTTACCTTTGGGTGGAGGCAATGAGATAATTTCTCTGCATGTTTTAATATGTCTTGCAGATTTTTGCTCTTGTCTTCTCACCACTGAGATAGTTTGCTCTGATTCATTCAGTTAATGACAGAATCAGTGGTTATTTGGATTTATTGAAGAGACAACATCAGCAATCTACTGTGGCTCTTTTGTTTTGGCTTGTTTTTTTTTCTTTGATTTTTTTTTTTCCTTACATTTTCTTCTTTCAAAATAGTCCTGAAAAATCTCATTTGCTCCATCATTGTATTTTTTGTAATTCTACAAAACCTATTCAGTCACTTGAGGTTCGACTAACTATTGTCCTTGGGAGATTATAGGTGGTGAGAGAGAAAAGGAAAAAGGAAGAAATGACTGTTCATAGCATATCAGAAATCTGAGTAATTGAAAATATCTCCATAGATATTCCTGGTCATATATCCAACAGAACTGTAAGATTTTCTGGGAATTATAAAGAGAAAACAAATGCTATTGTACTCAGAATCTCTGACCAACTGTTTATCTTGACTGCATGTGATTTCCATTCTCTGCCTTTGTGAATATTTATCAGATAAACATTAAGATGAGCAATCTGTGCAACACTCCCAGGTACTGATGGCTTGCTTGGGTGTAACTGATTGCAAGTTGAACTGTGTGTTATGAGACAAAGGTGAGCCTTCTAACAGGGTCAGTGGCATTACTGTTGGCAAAGATTGTTGTTAGTTGAATGAACCACTAAAGAAAATGGCGTGGTGTCATCCAACATCACTGATAAACCTGTATTCAGACTTATGACATATAATAGCCACAGGTAACCTTTCTACTTTGCTTAGTATTTTTTTTAAAGCAAGCATTATATAGTTTCAGTGGGTTCACGATATGCACAGAATGCACTGAAACCAAAAGATCAACTGAAAATTTCATCTGGAGTTTTTTTTACATTGATGCCATATTGTACAGACTTCCTCCTTGTGAACTTTATGTTGCAATTCACACATTGAGGTTTCAAAAAAAAAAATCTTTGGAAAAATACTTGGATCCATAGTTCAAAACCAAGACCCAATATCTGACATGATTCTGTTCTATTAATAGGAAAGACCTAAGATAAAATGAGGATTGAATTACCTAGCCAATTATGCTACATTTTAGTTTATTACTCGCAGATCCCCCAGGTATATCCCCCAATTGTCAATGCTATTGCTGGATTTCATCTGAAGAAAGATGTAGTTCCAGACTTACAAAACTGCCTCCTTACCTGCACTGTATGTAGAAGCATATTTGTTATTACACCTCTAGGGAGCTTTTTACTTGCTGGAAAACAGGCTATTTGGCATTTATTTTAGAGTATCAGAAAAAAAGAGTTTTCAATTTAAAACTTTTACTTAATCTTATCTAGAAACAAATATTGAGGCTCTAGATATGAATGAAGGCAAGCAAGCCAGATGTGGACATCAGTTTGTTGCAAACTTTTCAGAAAATATTTAGTTTAATGGAAGTTCTTTAATCAGAATCCCATTAGACAACTATTCTGGACAATTTACTCTGTCTGATGGACAACATCTCTCCCATATCCAATGCTGAAACCTCATCATGCTTTATATTTTCCAGCATTCACTGAACCAAAAATTCATGCCTTTTCAAAGTTTAAATGTAGAGGAGAGAGAAACTTTGATGGGCATTATGCATTTAATTACAATTGGAAACTTTAAAAATTTGTAAGGTAAAATTTTTGTCTAGCAGAAAAATTACAAGTGACATTCTCATACGCATTGTATTAGTTCTTATTGTTTTGTTATTAATAACTGGATTAAACAAATGCATGTATATTTCCCTAGATCAGTGCTGTGCTACAGAAAGAGGCATTTTCTCACAGTGTACTCGCACTGTGCCAGTACTCAGAAGTCCCCGGCAGAATATCTGTACTCAACTGTCTCCCTCTTATGCCTTTCCAGAGCTCTTTTTCCATCATGGATTCAACCAGCCACTCCTGTACTTCCAGGTAGACCCCTTCCCTTACATTCTTAATGGCCTCTCCATAGACTCTCTTACCTTTTACTTCCCTGCATTGATCATTGGACTAGCTCCTTTCCCATTCTCCATGCACAGCTGGGACCAACTAAGAGAATTGAATATAGAATTGAATATTGAACTGAATATTGATGCAATAGCCCCTCTCTTCCCTCCAGCTCTCACCCACATCCATTGAAACTGTCTGGTGCAGTTCACATATCCACTACAGAGCTTTTGACAGACTTACCATGAAGCCATTGTAGACATCATAGAGCCATCAAGTTTTTTTTTTCCCTTCCATCAGATTTGCATCCAGTTGCCAGATAGCATAGGCTAAGGTGACAAGGCAATTCTCCTGAGCATGCCTAAGTCTTCATCAAACATTTTGCTGACAGTTATATCTGACAAGCTATACGATTCCTTTTCCTGCACTCCCAGCCAACGTTAATGTCATTGGCAAAACAATCTGCACAGACATGCTCAGGAAAAGACAGTAGCAAGGCTACGTACATCCTGCCCTCACCTTCTGCAGCCTTCATCATCCTAAGCAAGGCTAAGTCAGCAAGCCAGTCTGATATTCTCTTTGGTGTGAGCTCTCTCAGCCAGCCCAGCTAGGGCCATAGCCTCATCTTTCTGGTTTCTTTTACCCTTCTGTAAAAACCTCTCACCAAATCCAAAGTAGCTTCTTCAGATACCTCATTTCAGCTTTTACCTGCTCCCAGGTATGTATCTGCTCAAAGAACTGTTTCCCAGTCAGCAGCTAGCTCTCTTCTTTTTATCTTTAATACTCTTTCATGTTTGTGTTCAAGTCCAAGGAGGGCCACCTTCTTTACAACACAAACAAGAAAGGCCTTGGGGCATGGGCATGAAGTTGAATGACACTCAACAGAACGCAATAAAGAAAGGAACAAATTTTGCTTGCACGCTTACACTGTGAGAGGTTGGTACTAGGTCCGTGGCTGTAACATACCAGAAAACTCCAGTGATTAAATCTTTAGAGGAACATACAGGCTTGTCATCCTTTTTGCTGTGGAGATGACAATAAGCCTTAAAAACCCAATAGTACAGGAATGAAGGAGTCTTTCCGCTGTGGCTTGGTCTTGACCACTGGCTATCAAAACCTAATGATAGGTGTTTCAGCTAAGCTGCTTTGGAGAGCTGCCTCACCACTTATTACTATTGTGCTGGTGCTGCTTTTTAAAATTATAATTCATCTGCATTGGGAATTAAAATATTCTATTGAGTTATTACCATACGCCTTGTGTGTGAAAGGTATATGGCCATTTCTCTCCACACTATAATTATTTGTTACTTCACAGGAGTTTGTGTGGTTTCATAAAGACTAAAACTGAAAAGTTACACTGCTTGTAAAAATTTGGTTGTTATGAAACATTGTATATTTCATTTAAGACCTTATGAATACAGGATTACTACATTCATTGTTTCTTTCTGTTTCCCTAGTGATAATACAAATACATACTGTGAAAAGATGGGCTTCCCATCAGCGTGGGTGAACCTCGTCCTGGAACAACACCTAACCTGCATATTTGGGGTAGAAGGTTTACTTTAAAAAAGGTGGGGTTAAGATGAGTGATTAAAATCAGACTCAGCTTTCAAGAAAAAATTGCACGCATTTGTCTGATTTCTTAAAAGCAATCACAGGTTCTCTTAAAAAGAAGTTGTTATATTTATACCTCCTTTATTTTATACAGATACACCCATAAAACTGCAAGGTCAGTTTCTCCAATTTAAAACCACCAGCTGCCACTGTTCATTTATGTGCCCTGTAATTATTCGATATCAGAGAGTCTTTAATTGCATGCATATGTATTTATTTTTCAATGTTATTCCCAATATTAACAATAAGAGATAGGAGTCAAACTAATGGAACCTTACAAGAGCTTTTAATTGCCATCTCTTTACACATTTTGAAAGAATATTAGTTGCAAAATAAAACAATCAAAATATTTACTTAGGGCATTTATTCACCTTTACACAAATTATGCTTCAGTCCTCATCTGCATGGTCGCATACATATTTTCAACAGCTGTACTTTGTTCACAACAGGTTTGGAAGGACACAGCATATTTCTGTTTTACTCTTGAGTGATGGGAGCACCCACTGAACTTCAGTCAAAAATCATAGTGAATGTTCTGAATGTATATTCAGACTCACAATGCAACTGGGAAGGGTGCCTACTTATATACACTTCATACTACATGTTCCTGTCAAAGCTTAGAAGCACTTTGTACGGGCAGCAATTTTGAGATGGTCTCTATACATCATCTGACCTTACATTATCTCAATTTTAAATTCTGGAAAAAGAAAAGTGTGCAACACATATGCTCGGAATCTCAGCTACATTCCATGTGCAATAGCCACACTATCAAATGGAGGTTCAAATGTTACTGACATAAATACTTATTTCTGTGTTTTTACATGATAGCAAAAGTAAGAAGAAGAGTTTGTCCCAAACCGGGATCAGACAGACATTTCCTAACCAGCATTTCAGTGACATGCTGAAGAAAGGCAGATGCAGTCAAAAGTACAGCAGGTACCAACAGGAAGTAACTTCATCGTTGCGAGGCGTATGTGCAACTGAGCTACTATTTTGATACAGGGAGCTGCCTTGACATAATTTTTAATAGTCTCACTAGATACGTGTATTGGAAAAAATTCAGGCTCTGGGAAAAGGTAGCGACAGACAAAAATCTAGGACAGAATTAAGTATTTTTTTTAGAAGTAACAGGCTTTCTTTCCTTTAATAACAGTAGCAGGATTTGTCCTATTATTCATATAGCAGTGTGTTTTCATACACATAGCCTCCCAAGCAGTAGATACATAGACAGAAAAAGACGACTGACTCCCGGGCAACAGCGTTACACAGCGAAAAGGCCCTTAAGCTTCCATAGTCATTCTAAGCTTTACCACAGTAAGAGTTAGAGGAGAACACAGGAAAGCGGCAGAACACGGACAATAAATTAGTGTAATGAGTGTAACTTTTCCCTCGAGATTTTTCTCTAACCTTTCATTAGACCTAGCTCATATTTCCAAGTTTACTCTCTGTCACAGTGGGTAGCTTTTCCTCTACTCCCTATTCCTGGTACAGCAGGTATTCCAGAGTGGGGCAGAAAAATGCTACTGATCACAGGCAGTCACATACATCTGTGGTTCAGACTCAGGAGGGCAAAGTTTAAACTTATCAAGAATACCACTCCTAGATGTCTGAGCTCCAGACATTTGTTTTTCAGCAAACACGACTTCTGTAACCAAGCCACACCTTTTGGAAAAACCACAAACTTGTCACAGCAAGGCAGGAGGGGGCAGATCTAATCTTACTCACTCCTAGCTTTGATGATAAAGTAGTTCCTAGGAAATCAGACTTAGCAACACAATGTGAACATTATTGTATTAATTTCCAGAATGTAATAAAGTTATAATGAAATATCTGCCGTTCTGAATAGTGAATATTGATTGTTTACGGAAAGCAGGTACAGATGTTGAAAGGGAATTTTCTACTATTTTTCTACTATTTTATGGAAAATTCCATAATATGAAAGCATTGCTACTTTGCATATCAGAATTTTGGGGGCTGGTGACCTTTGAGAATATGCCCCTTTCTTTGGCTAAAGAGAGGCAAGCTAAAGAATGGCATGTGGAAATCCCATTCCCTAGTGAGGACTGGCCATGTCGCTTCTAGATCCTTGATTCATGGCCCAGTTAAAGACTCCAACCCTGGGTTTTGCTGTCATGGCCCTCATGCTTTATCAGTGAAAATGGACTTCATCTCTCTCACAGTATTTCTTCCATGGATGGTCAACTGTGAAATAAAAAATGTACTGCAGAGACTATGTTTCCCTATGAAAAGAACTAATTCCAAAGACTGACATGGTTAATTCAAATCAGACATGTTAAAAACCAAACAAACTGAAAAACACCTCCTTTGTGAATAAACAAAAATAGCAAGAGTTTTTGTTAAGTTACTATGATCAAACTTTAAATATGTAAAAAATAAAAAGTACAGGGAAAGTTTATCTTCCAAATCCTGTTCTGTTCAGGTTCTTCTTCCATTCCTATTTACACAGTTTTTGAGCATGTTTTGTATCTGAAATGAAGCTCTCATTGACCTTAAAGGAACCCTAGAATATTTCCTACAGTGTCCAGAATGAGACCACAATTTGCTTACTGTGTTATTTCTGCTCCTCATGTCCAAATACGTTTTTGATCCATTTTCCTAAGACCTTTTTTTGCAGGAGATGTGGATATTCTAAACTCTACGCCTTTTTTTTGCCATCTGAGCCATCTGCTTATGGCAGAAGAGAAGATGAGAAGGAAAGCCCAATGTTAGAGGTGAGAGAGATTAAAATGCAAATAAATGACAGTACGTTTTAAGACTGCCATAGTAGTTTGTATTTGACAAAAAGGCAGCATGGCAGGTTTTCCCCTGTTAGTGTGACAGGTCACCATTCTAATCTCAGGGTCATGTCCAAGTTCTCTCTTTCATAATTGCTTGGGCTGACATCTATTTTGACCTTTTTTCATTCTGGCCTCCCTGAATGAGGGAAGTCAGAGAACCATAAAGAGGAAGAAGTTCCATAAAACGCCATAGTGATTACGAAATGGGACGACTACCCCTCTGGCCTTTGGTATAAATGTGTATATAATGTGACATGATATTTTAACCCTTGAAAGTTGCTAGAGTACACATATCTGCCCTGTTTTGGTACAATTTGAGAGAGCTGTTTTTACAATGCCTGCAGTGTTATCTGTTTCTGATGTACTATGAAAGATGTATTTAATTACAGATTCTTCCTATTTTTAGCAAGGAATGAGTAATTAGCCATATTTGCTAAGAATGGAGAGTAATTACAATTAATATAATTTCACACAATTATTCTCTCTGCTACTGTAAACAGTCCCAATTGTTGTATTGTGGGACAACAATCTGCCCATTTTGTTTTACTTTATTTTCTATTTAGAAACATTAGATTAAGGTCTTCAGGTTTCTGCAAAACATCCATGAACCTGGAAGCTGTAGAAATATCACACTGATCAAAATGTACAAAGAATGAGCGAATCTCAGCTAGCACAGTTATGATACATAAGCTCTCCTTCTCGATTACCAGTTACGCAGTGCTGGCTAGCTTCTTATTCACATTCTACTGTGATAAAACTCATAGTCAAATATCAAGCTGATGACAAGTAACTGAACAGCGACTGTCAATAGTCCTTTAGAAAGGAATCTCTACAAAATTAGTGCTTAACAAAAGTATTTTTACATATATCTATCCAGTAATTTGAAGAGTACATTTAAATAAGTATATTATTATATGGTCTTACCCACGGAACCCTCTGTAAGTCACCGATTACTACTGGTAACAGTCATTGAAAAATATAAAGACATCTAAAGCACGAATATTTCACTCATTACAGAGCTACCTGAACCCTGGAAACTCCCTTGTTATTAATACTGTTCTCTTTTAAGATGACCTGGGCTAGGGACGCAGTTATATAGCTCAGAACTAAAATCTGCTTAAGTATTAGTACAGGACTGGGTGTGTGCCAGGCAGCCTTTGCTCCATCCAGTGCTACAGGATTTTCTAATGCCAGAAAGGGCCAAGGGTTTGATCAGCTAGGTACTACAGAGCAGAAGGAGGATGTGCTTTCTTCAGAAGAGGGGAGAGCACAAATTCAGGGCAGGGTTGTGATTATCTGGTGACCATGAGAATACAGTGAAGGGCTGTTCACATGCCAGGGTTGGCGATAAAGTAGATGCTAGATTGTGACCATGACACTGTCATTGGGAAGGGAGCCCCAAAGGAAACTGAGGCGATGCAGTAGGGTTTTCAAGGAGGAAATCAGGATATCCTCTCACCTAGCTAAGCAGAGAGGAAGGGTTTTCTGCACTGCCTCTTTTGTGCAGCTTCTCATATTGCAGACATGTAAGGTTGAGCAAGACGAATTTGAGCATAACAGGAGTAGCTCAGCATTTGAAGAATCCTCCACCTTCAATTTAGAGATGTGTTTAGTTTCTCGGGGCTTTATCTATAGCCCATTTTGCCCTGGTATTATTTTCTCTCATCTCTCCTTTGCTCCGTCTCTCAGTAATATCATGTAATAGTAGTAAATAGCATTATTATAATCCGGAAAATAATTTCATATCATAGGCAACTTCAAATACAGCAAAACCAATGGTGAATTGAATGTTTTACAACAGTAGATTCACCCAGGAAATGTGGACTAAGTATGACGTTGTCCAGGAGATAAATAATAATCTTTTAAATAAATATAGTGCATAACCAATCACCCCAAATGATAAATTAAGAGTATTATCGGCTCCAAAACCCTTCCTACCAGTATGGTCTTTCTCAGTCCAAGAATAGAACTTCTTGGGAGGTGTAACTGCTGAAATGAAGTCTGCAAGATCTGCAAGCACATCAGATGCTGACACAACATAAACTGATGTAGTTTTCTTATAAACAAGGCACCCTTGATGTTTTGCAGCCAGGAAGAGCCTCGCCCCAAATCTGGTAATATCCTTGACTGCCTATAGAGCAAAACATACCTCTCTGTTATGGGAGCCAACATAGTAAGTGATACCTTGTTTCTTGCTGTATATATAAAAATGCCTTACTTTTTTCTTCTAGTCTTATTAGTAAACAAATAAATAGTCAAAGGTTTGTCCTTTTTTTTACTAGTTCTCAGCTTTACTCTGTGGAAGAGTTCACGGTCCTAATACCATACTAGTGTAGTCAGCACACTGCACAGATCATTATACAAAACCCATTGCGTATATCATTTCATTAGCTTTTAGTAAGGCTATATGTGGAAGCCAAGACATTTTTTTTCCTTAATCAAAGGTACTTATGGGATATGTTAGTACAATGATCTATAGATTATGCATGTAGTGTTGTTTAATGTCCTAGCCATATTTTCCACTCAGGAGAATTTTGAAAGGATCACATAAGGAGCACTGGAAATACCTGATTTTTAAAGAATATGACCCCAAAACATCAGCAAAATAGGGGAGCAAGATCTTGCAAAATTAGTTGGTTTGCCTTGGAACTATAGCATAGAAATACAACTTCATAGTTCTATATAATTATAGTTAATTCATATGATATTCTCTAAGGTAAAATAGAACTTGGAATGGGAATAAAACATTTAAAAAGATGAGATACTAAGCATCTAAGCCATATTTCACTGAAAAATCCTGCCTTCCCAAGAGATCAGTCTTAAATGTCCAAATTAGTTCGATGATAACAGAGTAATTCTAATGTTACAATGATTTTCACAGTTTAGTTACATTTTATCAGATATATCTTTTTTCCTTTTGTTCGAGTCATGTAATTAAGCACCATTAGGTACATTTTTGAGATTTGATTAAGTCATCCTTAAGTTAATATTGAAAATCAGATGAATTGCTTTTCATAATTAAAATGTCAGACCCTGGCAAGCTCTGGGAATAGACCTCCTGAAAATACATTGCTCTTCCGTGAGGTCATAAGAAATGATGTAAGGACGTTAGTGGAGTTTCCATGCAAACGTATCAGGACTTTAAAATTACAAGGCATACCCACTATTTTTATAGACTACACAATACTTTTCACAGTGCAGCTGCATCCTGAAAAGTACTTGCAAATAGTCCTTGCTTGCATAAATAGCTGCACTGGATTCTCTGTAATGAAGATGCAGCAGTCCTCACCCAGGCGACAAACCTCACTGACCCACGCAATAGGTGTTTTGCTAGGGTGAGACCATAGATTTTGAAAAAAAGAGTAACATATGTTTGAAAGATGAGTAGGTTTCAGTCCAAAGAATTCAAATCTAACCAAACTTTGCAGGACAGAAATAAGCACAGCTGGTTTTACACTCCATATCTCTGGCTAATGTTTAAAACAAATGAGTGCTGAAAACAAGAAGAAAAAGTAATTCGGAGAGCCTCTTAGAGCTCTGGTCAATGCGAACTCTATTCTTGCTTTCTTTCTCCTCTTCCCAACCCACATATTAAAAAAGGAATTTCAGATCTGTCTGGCATGTCATTCAGTGACAGGTTTATATAACATTTGGTGAGGGCAAAAAACAGATGCCAAAAAGGCTGGTTTAAGCCATTTTTTATTCTTGATAGGCATTCTTTGATTAGAAGTAGCAAGCCTTGAAGAAGATAGACAGGAAAAATTCCTGATTTAGTCTTCACCGCAAGGTTAGCTTTGGTGATTAGGTCTAGATGTTGGGCAGCAGGTTCACCAGTGTGGAGATGGCTGTATAAAGCTGTGTGTACAGACTGCCTTCCACTGGGACTTGGAGCAAGCCTGGTGCGGAACTATAGCTTTTGTGGGGTAGATTCCAGCTTTTGTTCAGCAGTATAGTGAGGCTCTGTATTATTTTTTTCAGAGGACTGCAGGAGAACTTGTTGGCTTCTGTGCAGCACAAAAGGAACTGTGGGAAAGTGGTGGAGGACTTTCATCAGACAAAAGGATTAGCCTGTTTCTCTGTGGTAAAGCAGGTGGCTGCCAGCTGAAGTATGTGCAGCATTTGTACTCTTAATTTTTATAGCTAACTCAAGTGGGAACACCAGAATATTTATGTGAATTAAGAGCTTGCATCTCAACTCTCCACTTAAGACTGATGTTCATCCAGTGGAATGAGCACTCGTATCATCTGTACCGTTCCTAAAATGGAAGTACTTTGTACTCTGGGGGATCATATTGATCACTTCATTGCAAGCAAATAATCCTGGCTGAAAAAAGTCAGGTGAAAGAGGTATGCTATTTCAGCAAGTAACTAAGAGAAAGAAACATTTCTTAATCGACGAGGTGTTTATTTTTAATGGAAGAAAACAATGCCTAACACTGGAATCAGACTAAAATAACAAGTAATTTCAGTGAGATCTGTCCACAAACAGTAGGAGATCATGCTTTTATTGACATAGGTACCCCCAACTCTAACCCCTGTAAATGTCCCAGGGAGAAGATAATTGAGCTCATCAGGATCCATATCTTCATGCATTCTCACTCTGCAGGACTTTAAAAGCCTACTGTGCCAACTCACTCACCAGGAAGTATTTACACAAATTTTATATGCCAAGGAAGTTGAGACCCTGTCTTGACACAGAAGCTTCCATAGCTGTGGAAAATCCGTACAACTTTACTTCAGCCCTCCTGTTGCCATACAATACGGTATACAGTATTTACTTACCCCGTGTGTTCCAGGGGCCATAGGATAGACGATACCCACTTTTGCAGCAAAGTCATATTAGTCTTAGTGTCACTGTTCAGTGAATAGCTCTAGGCATTATTTACTGAATGTTATTCTTGATCTGCTATGTATTCTGAATGATTCATTTCCTCATAGTCCTACCCATACAGTATCCAGCTGTATCACAAATATTGACCTGTCATTGCAAAGGGAGGTGAATGAGGGGTAACAATATTAATTCGTGTGCTCATCCAGTTATCCAGACTGAGAGGCACTGACTCTTGATTTCACAGCTTACTACAATTGCTTTCCTTCTTTTATAGTCATGCCTGGCTTGGACTTCAGGTGCACTTGTGCATGCTCACTATTTTTACAAATTAGACCTCAAGGTCCTCTATGTGAATGAGAGTACAAACTGCTGCTTTTAAAATGGCTTTCCTATTACATTAACTTAGTGGAAGATGTAAACATAAAGGTCATTGTCCAAGGGAGCATTTCCCTATAATAATTAGGTTAACATTTCTTCCTCTTCTTGCCAGCCTATGCTTCAGTTACTGCACATTTTTTAATTCCTGAAGCAGAAGAACCAAGGTTTTCTGTCCTTGCTCTGCCGGTCCCAGTTCTCCTGTTGGTTCCTACTCCCAGCATTCACTTATCCGCTGTTTCTGGCTGTTCTCTGCAACCTCTTTGCTCAGTTCTCCTCCCATAGCTCCTTACCACTTGCCCCTCTCCTTTTCCCTTGTTTGTCTTGCCCTTTCTTCCTTTCCAATTCCTTTCACCCTCTTCCAGCGCTTCCTTGTCTTTGTTTTTAGCTCAGTCATTCACATTCTCCATCGCTCCCTCTCCTGTCTCCATGCTCACCTATTTCTGCACAGCTGCTGGCTCTCTGTCTCCCACCAGCTCCCAGGCCCCTTCTCAAACTCTCCTGTTCCAGCTTCTTCCTAGCTTGTTACCCCTTTCCAACAAGTGCTTGGTTTCATCAGAGTCTCATGAAAATCTCTTGTCCTAGGTTTCTCTCATCCCTGCAGCCTCAGCAAAAAACGAGTCTCATATTTGTCCCTCTGATTCAGATAAGTATTCGACCACAGAGCTTCAGAAGTGAGAGCTGCTGAGACCACAGGGATGACAGACTGTACTGCTTTGCTCTCCCACATGAGTTTTGCTCCATCTGATGTAGATCCTGTAGCAAAAGCCCTGGTGTCCCAGACCCACACCTTCTCAAGCATGCTGTCAGACTGCCACCTGCATTGTCCAGACATAGAAAGGGGCTGAGAGGGGACAGAATATGCTCAGTTGGTCAATATCAATGACTTTTTTTTTCAAAACCTTGATCAAAAATGGGGAGGTTTTCCTGGTGAAAAGAGGCACATCTCTAACACAAAAATCATTCTCCTGCTAAGCGTCTTGTTCATACCAGCAATATAGATGTTCTTGTGCTTAAAATGAATAGCCAGATATTAGTTTGAGTCCTTATAATCAGAAACAGGCTAATCATTTTGATGAAAAATAAAAAAGGAAAAAAAAGAAAAAAGAAATATTCAGATTGTGGCAGACACTTCCACTCAAAAAAGGTTAAATTTTTGAAAAGTTAAAAAGATGCGAAAATAGGTCTTATAATAAGAAATTGCAAGGAACCCGTGCTACCATAACAGAACTGAACATCCTTCCTATGTGTTAAAAAGTCTCTTTTCAAAAGGGCAGCTGAAAGCTTGGAGAAGCTGTCCTGAGGAGAAAACCCATGCTGTTTAGGTAGTCATCCCACCATTTTCTGTGTCCCATGGAGTTTGCCCTCCCAGGGGAACAGTATTGAACTTCTTGTGCTGACGGGAGGGAGCTCCGGAAGAGATGAGAAGCACCAAGTCTATGTAGTCACAGAACCTCTCCCACATGTTCTTGCGTAGGTCATAAAATATATGCAGGACTGCAGTTCCTCTGTTCAGATAAACTGTTACCTCACATCTTTTGGGAGCATCACTTACTGCAAAAGGCCCCAGGATACTGTGGGGTCATGGCTGCCTACTTATCTTCAATATGGCCTTAAGATACAAATATTTTGTAATAAAAACCAGCTGGAACCAGCTATAAATAATAAGATCCAGCAAAAGCTGTCTATACTCTCATGCATTTATTTTGATAATGTTGAAGTAAATGAGATATCTACAATTGCCTTAAGTGGACTATAACTCCAGGTAGTCAACTTCCACTTACAACAAAGCTGTAAAAGAAAAAGAAACTAGATGATAAGGAAGTCTACTGTGCTCCTGGCAGGTATGATAGCTGAGATACCATCATTACGGACAGTCTGGTTCATTTGAAGTCAGTTTCTTTTATTTACAAATGTCATACATCAAAATGAGAAAGAAGTAGTTTTGCCACCGGCTTTTGTTGAAATTTTCCTCGTTGAAAAAATCATAACTAAACACCTCAAGGTACATTTTCCTTCATCTTTCTATCCATACAGAACTCTCTGCAGCCAGAATGTTTCATAATTTTTACGACCGTTTTGCTTAATGTAAGAGATGATGAACATTAAGAATATTTTCAAAAAGTATCATAAAACTAGTACTGTCAGTGATATGATGTTGCATGCTAAATTTTAACATGATGCCAGTGATTGCAGAAACATCTGAAACACAAGGAAAGAGGGACCGGCAGTCAACTGTAAATTTGTTTGTACTGACAGCACTCAGCCATAATCTCACAGCTCACACTGTAGAGATTCCTAAACGGGATAGAAATTGTTGTACCTAAGCTCTGTCTCTGTACACAGCTGAACAAAAAAGCCATGATCCTAGCGCTTCTAAAATGCTTTTAAAAGCAGATGTTGCGTAGGAGGTAGAGAGAAATGTAGCCCTTATTACTGTGGTATAGTCCATTTTCTTGATTTTTCTGACAGCACAGTTTAATAATTAAAGATGTAGAGTAACTCATTGTGTTAGAAGTTATCCCCTCTATCTCTCTAAAAATAGTTGGGTCTTCATCTCTTTTCTGTAACTTATATATTCATTTATTCATTCATTTATATCAGCGTAGATTACTGCAAGCTTAGCCATACAATAAGATGATTTTTACAGGGCAGAATTTTATACCCTTTTTTTCATGGACCACTGTAGAATTAGCTCTGCAGGTATGCCAGGCTGAAAATGAGCATCTGTGAGACCAGAAGCAAGACCTCTGAAACCAGATATCTGAATTAGGAACCCAAAGCACGAATGAAGAAGAAATGAACTTAAATCCAGGCACTTAAATCACTTGCACGTTTCTGAAATTTTATGCAAAATCGCACTTTTAAAAGAGTATAATCTAAGAAGTATGTTTATGAGCGAAGGAATCCTATGTTAACATCTAAAATAAATGAGCATTATCTCACATAAATGTACAATGTCAGCCACTATGAATCTCTGCAAGAACACCATGCAATGGAAAGGTTTTTCTTTTTTCATTTTCTTCTTTCCCCACTCAAAACCAAATAAAAAAAAACCCCATTCACTTAAGAAGCGATTGTCTGCAGACCTTTGAAGCCAAGGAGGGTGACAGCAAGGGCAAGAGGCTTATTTCAAGGGTCACATTTCATTTGCATAAGCAAGTAACCATAGGGCACTGTGGAATGTCTGTAAATGGATTTCATTACAGAAATTCAGCTTAAAGGGACTATAAATAATCCTCTGACAAACATTGTATATTGCTTCAAGTTCTTCTGTAATAAAAATATTTTAGTAACACAACAATCCGTGAAAGCAGGAAATGAAACAGGAGGAGCTGCACATCTTCCCCTTTTCTCTCTCAGGGCAACATTATATTGTAATATGTTTTAGAGGAAAAAACGTGATATTCATATTTTTTTAGCAAAGTAATCCTATAAAAACAAAGTTATATAATTCCATATGGCTGAGATGGGGTGGCTAAACAAATACCCAGATCTTTACTAGCTCTTCTCCCCTGGAGATCATCTGTCCAGCAGGACAGGTGTGCAGACTGCATGGTATTCTGCCCAAAGGAACATCTCCAAATAGATTTGAGTGTGTAAATCTTCTTGGATGAATTTCAGTGGAGAAGCCATTTAAAGTACACTTTTCCATGGGTTGAACTTTTTTGACTATATGAAGAAACAATGACTGTCTAAGGCCCCAGTTCAGCCAAAGCATTGAAGCAAGTCACTAATTTGGTGCACACTTAACTCCTGTTTACTCCAGCAGGACTTAGCTCTATGGTGAAAAGCTCTCCTAAATGGGGAGGGGTGTACTCACATACTTAAGAGCTAGTGCGTATTTAATGCTCTGATGCATTATTCCCCAGCAGTGTAGGGTGTTCCAAGCTAGATGCAGCCAGATGGACAGCAGACCACTCATCAAATTTCACTTTATGCACTGAACTTCTGTGAGGGCCAGAAAGTCACTGGAACTTTTGCAGTTTTCCTGTGTGTAGAAATACATCCACCCTTAAAGACAGTTCGCTTGTCATCTTCAGACAGGAGTTTGGGATATTATCTCATGAGGACTTCATCCCCCTTGGGGTCCTAGCAAGGAACAGCCATGTTCTGAAGGGCATGGAAGCTCTCCTCTGCACTGGCAGTCACCTCTGCTGGAGAGTTTTGGCAGTACCCCAGTCTAGTAGAAAAGGTCTCACGAAGTAGTCTGTCCCTATTGTTTCTAACAATATACTTGAAAAGAAAAATATAGAGATACTTCTGCAAAAGGAAGGAAAAAGTGGGCCTTTAAAGCAGTAATTTAATTTCTGTTTATGTTAGTTTTTGTTTCACCTTGTTTACCTTTCTAATAACCACAATTATTCTCACACTGGCATTACTGTTTTCTCTGGAATAGATGTGCTCCCAGTGAAAAATCCAATTGAATCAGAGCATGTAACGAGAAAATGTAATCCATCGTTATTAAAAAAGACAGCTTACCTTTATCTGGGTGTTAAATAGTACAAATCCATGAGAGTCAGTGAATGTTTTGAAGTAAAAACGAAGGGCATTATGAAGGCTGAAGTGGATTTGTCACTGAATTATATGTATTACCTCAGAAATAGCCTAATATATTGTTGGGGAAGCTATATGTTTAGGGGTGGGAGAGAATAAGTCCATTTTGCTTGTTTTCCACATTTCCAGAGGCACTAAATGACATTTTAAATAGCAGGCTATTTTGTGGAAAATTGTGAGATGAAAACGAAGGTTGTCCCTGAAGAGAAATCACAGTTGTTTCACTGCTTATACCTGAATGCTGCTGCTCACTATCTGTGTATCAGGAAATGTGAACCAACTTGCTATATGTGAAGGGAGGCAGCACAGTCGCAGGTACCAGCACAGAACAGCAAGTTCAGCAAGGCAGTCCCTGTCTCCAGCTCTCTGGACAACTTGGTCAAATCACTTAGCCTTCTTCTGCTGTCTCCACCATTAAGGAGGTAGTACGAGTTACTCATCTTTATGACGCACTTCAAGGACTACACACCACAAGAAAGCCACAGAGATGCTACATGATTGTAGTATTTTGTGCATTTGTCATTCTGAAACAACAGTTGCTGTTGACAGTGGAATAGACTTACTGCATCTCTGAAAATAAAAATCGAGCATACTTCATTCCTAGGCTGAGGTTGTTTGTACTAGAAGAGTGTGAAGCACTTGTTACAAACCCTGAAAAAGAAAGCAAAACGGCTTTACTAGAAGATTTATTTAGAGAAGGCTCAAGTTATGAGGCTTGAATGCTTGTAGTACAGGCGGGTGCTCTGGAACAGGGTTTTGCTTCAGTTCACTGTTGATGCAAAACTGGAGCTGGACTTCGGGTGGAGTCAGGCAGTGTTTGTGAACTTTGCCAGTTTTGAATGAGATAGGAGAAATTTACCCAAAGTCCTTGGATTCTAGGTCCAATTTTCAGAAATGTTTTCTTACTTCTACAAGTTCAAAGATCTATAAGTTCAAAGCGACAGCTTGCAATCAAGCAAATCTGTCAAGTGTTCAGTCACATGAAACGTATGTAAGCATGACAAAACACTTGTGTGAATCCACGGTGCTTCTAACGCGACACACATGCAATGAACTGCTGCCAGAAAGAACTGCTGAATAAAGCCCAAACTTAGCCTTGTCTCCTTCCCCACAAATCGAATGTCTTCATTCAATCTCTGCTTGTGCCTTTTGTTTCAAGCTGGGAAGTTTTTTCAGAGGAAATGATTTAGGAAGTTTGGGGCAAGATCCTGAACAGTTACATCTCCACGTTCGTTGGCAAAGTAGTGGTAAACTTGCCACAAGCCATGAAGCCTGTGAACCCTTCTTGTCTAGGTTTAAAACCAGCTCTTTGTTAGCTCACGGTTTACATAATCTTTTTTCCCCTGGTGACCTCAGACGATGTAGCCTCACTCAAAATATTTAATGAATGTAGAGAAATAGGCATGTGTTGTTTAGCTTTTCTACATATTAAGGATTATAGCCCCTGACCTCACAAGGAAAGATCGTTTACTCCTCATCTGAATTCCTCAGTACCTGGGCTGACTGGCAAGAGATGAATTTATAGAGATACAACATTCAAAGAAAACAGGTGGTGTGGTTCTGTAGCTATCCACTCAAACACTAGAAACGGCTCTGATGATAACTTCAAAAGTGAGTGACATTTAGGTCTCCTAGAGTAAAAAAGAGCAACACAACACTGAATTTTGCTTAGGACCTGGAAGAAGCATATGCATAGGACTGCGTGGGAGAAGTTCTCTCTATGGGAGAAAACCTAATTTCTCATCCCCAGGTTCTTTAATTCTAAGTTCTTTTCCTCTCAAACTACTGTTTTTCTGCTAATGTATTTTCTCTGTTCATGGTAGAAATCAATATAGGATAAAGATCCATAGACATTTCTTCAATATCAGGCAATTTTGAAATGTAGAAATGGTTTCACATTGACTGGAATGAATATTAATTAAAGGAGTAAAATTTCTGTTGCAGTTTATATATTCTACAATGTATTCCTATAATTGATCTAGAAAAAGGTACTCTTAGTAGTGACAGGATTGATCCAAATACTTAGGTTTTTTACAGATAATTCTAAAATATTTTATCATTTAACAAGGGAAAAGAATGACAAAATCTTATCTTTTCTGTGTGCCTAGTGTCAAAAACACTAAATGAACTTTTAGATTATTTGGAGTACAACTTTCTCAATAGAAAATAGATGGTTGTAGCCAACTAGGAGGCACAACAGGTGCCAATTTTTGGGTGGCAAAGTGTCTTTTTGACCTCTAAAACAAGGTACATCATTGTATCTTGTGTTCATTATTACGGTACAAAGGGAAAAAGTATGAACATGACTCAAAATTAAGTGAGAGAATCATTTCACAGAAAGGCAAGATAATGAACATAACCATGACAGGTTAGTACACCTGCATCTTTTTAAGATCTTCTAGGGATAGGAACATCTGTGTTGCCAAAAAGGAGCTTGGACAGTTGGCCTTTGTGGACCTGGCACTACATTTGACACACCATGATACGCCTTTTAGTCTCCCTCTTTCAAGAGCTATTTTCATTTGGTTACTGGTGTCTGTGAATTAGAAGGGGAAAGTGTACACGGCATGTGCATCTGGAAAGGAAATAGAGTAAATAAAAATATTTCTGAAGCGGGATGGCAACAGTGAAGTTGGGGATCTCCGATTTAGAGTACAGGAAAAATCGAGAAGGGATGCAGAGATAATGCGATCAAAGAAATGGTTTTGTTAAAACATGATCAGCTCATGGACCATTTAGAAAAACAGGCAAATAGTGGTCGATCGTTTGCAATGAATTATTCACCCTGTTCTATTGGAACACAACAATCCCAGAATGCTAAATTAGGAGTTAATCAGGATGCGATCTCTCACTCCTCCTGTTTGGCATTGTCATTGACCTTATTGGTAGAGAAGCTGAATATGGATACAACACAGAAACAGAAAGCTTAAGCAGTATGTCAAAATGTTTAGGTTTTAGCTGGCAACATACCTCCTATGAGTAACAATCATCAGACAAACAATGATCAAAAAAACTCTGTAATATTTAAAGAATGATAGGGTTTATCATTAATTTGGGATAAAACAAATTCAACAGAGTTAGCAATTCCTCTCCCAGGCATTTGGTAGAAATACCAGTACACTGGAGATGAGTAAATCCATTTACATTCTTAGTAATGGGAAAGTCTGAGGGAATAACTAGAAAAATATGTAATGAATCTGCAAGGTGAAAATCATCAGAGTTCAACAATGATTTAGTCTCAGAAATTATGTAGGAGAAAGATAGGATTATTTCATGTAGAAATAAGAATAAAATGCCTGCCATGGCAGTCTTTGGCTGGCTAAGCAGACCCTTCATTGAGCAGGGTGCACAAAGAGGAAACTCGTGGGACTTACCAAGGTACAGGATATCCAAAGCGCAGGCCAAGGACACACAGACTGGAAGAGCATTTTTCATGCCCTAGAGCAGTGCTGGATTGTCTCATAAGTATCCAGCACCAGATACTAGGAGTCCCTCAGTACTATTCCTTCATGTAACTTTGGTAGAAACTACACGAGGTGTGTACGCAAGTTACACAAAATGATGATTTTCAGGACTGATGGGCTCTCCTTCCTAAACCGAACTCTTCTGTATCCTAAAGCCCCTGTTTCTTATTTTAAAGGCCTTAATCCTAAATACCAGTGTTTTTTGAGAAGCTGCAAAAAGCCTGAATTTGGATTTTTAGGAATACGAAGTATTCCATGTATTTCTCTAAGAAACATTATCATTATCTGCCTGTTTTTGCAGCCTCATCTTCGAAGGTGATGTACACTCCCATCCACCTTTTGAATTAGTCTAAGAAAAATGAGCACATTTCTATTTGTGTATTTACTGAGTATTCTTTAGAGGGATAAGGGTTGCCTGTAAAAATCCCAATCAGCTTAAAGATTTGAAGTCTTTTCAGACAGGAGTATCACTGGGGTTTTACCCAAGTAAGGTTTCTCACTTTAATAGGATCTACAAGCATGGGTCTGAAGCAAACCAGTCTCAATGTCAGGATGTCATTGCTTACCTCTGCTAGTTGGGCTCTGACGTGAAGAAATACTTTTAATTCTGGTCCTCAAAAATGAAATAGTAACCTTTCAGTCAATTTGTTTCTTTCCTCATTTCCAAGCACTCAAAAGGTCTTTGGGAAAGGTGTTGCACAAAAAAATCTTTCAGATGGAAATGTGTTCCAAAGAAACATGTGAGACGTCTGTACGTAAACATATTTGTGCAAACAGGAAATGGCAACCCAGAAGGTATACAGCAGTCAGTCCCCCAGTCTCCACTATGACACATCTTGCCCAAATCTCACTTTCCCTAAATTGTACTCTCATGTCAAGCCAGCTCTCAGAGAAGAAAGGGGCAAAGTTGCTCACCTCTGCTAATCTTCAGTTCTCATGGCTGGGCTGTTCCGCCAGATTCTGTTTGGATAACTGGCTTCAGCTACTGATTCAGCAGAGGGCTTGCTCTATTGAGAGAGTATAGTTACATGCTCCCAAATACTCCTGGATTTGGAAAGCAAATAAGCTTTACTTTTTTCTGTCGTCTGCTTGCCCATGTGTCTTTGTGGAGTCAGGTTTTCTGCTTTACAATCAGTCTCCTGCTGGGTTCTGTAATTGGGCTTCCAGATAAAATAATCTGGAGCGAATAATAGCTTGGAAAGAGTTCTTAATTTTCATTTTAGTGTTGTATCTTAAGACCACTTTTTTCCTTTTCAGCTCCTGTGATCAGGGCAAATTTCCCAACAATAGCTCAGATGTTGTTCCACCAGCACATATATAGCATGCATGAGCAGCAATCATCATTACTAATTATCACCCATAATATCTTAATTATAAGCAGAAGCTCAATTTCTTATTTGAGGGAATAATAGGTTGAAATATGCTAATTCAAACTAGCTTTTCCCTTTGTCTTCAATGGACGGAAAAGGATTTTATGTAATCAAATCCTTAGCATACATGAACATTTACTCACAGCAACTTAAACGCTTGGCCCAAGAGTACCATTTTTTCCTCTCTGTGTTTGAGCGTTGTACAGTTGTTTAAATATATTAGGTTAACATTGCATTCGTTTCACCATCCAGCAATTCTATGAGTATTTTTATATTATCTGTTCCAAGGAGAGAAAGTCACACTATGTTCTTAAACCAGTAATTAAATTCATTAGTCAACATAATTTTCTCTTCAATAGCCTTTTCTTAATAGACTTCTATTACCTATCTACTATACACCAGAATAAAAATAAAGTGAAAGACTAGCAGGAAAATATGCAATTCAAGATTAGAAAAAATACAGTGCACAATTTGCTGCCACTGGAGTTTGCTATGCTCACACTATTTGGTGCAAAAAGGGAAGCACAAATGCATGAGGACATCTGCCTACTTGGATTACTTTTATTGAGATTTAATTATCAATTAACAACAGTTTAAGAAACTTGTACTAGCTATTGACCTTGACCTTTTGTATCTGCATAGTATTAAGGAAGTCAGAATACAAACCTCATAACACTGCGGTTACCAATTTTTATGATAAGGGTATATATAATGCATTCTTTCTACCTGTTAGGTATGAACCTGTTCCGTGTAAGATTTTCCACGTAAGCATATCTACGGTGGAGACATCCATTAAAGGCCTCATAGGTAGTAAATTAAACCTGACTTCAAAGACAACCCTTCCTCAGATAAATTAGGCTACAGAGATAGAAAAGGGCAGGAGCAACCATTAATCTATTGAAGGCCACTTTCTGAAATGTACTGTTGTTTCTAAGTTCAATGACTGTTTCAAGATTAATTGTTCATAATTTTACAATGTGTCTCTATAAATGATGCACTAATAGGTGATAAAATATTGCACACTGGAATCAGTTCTCCTTTAGTCTACTTATGCTAGCAAGTCAATTGCTTTAATTCAAAATATACAGGGTTACTCTGAACTCTTGAAGTTTAGAAGTTAATTTGAATGAAATATTTTCACAGTGCACAAAGTTGAGTCTCTGGGGAGATGTTGCTTGGGTGTAAAATAATTACTTCATAAATTTACTAGGGCTCCTTGTCTCATCATTTGCACCATCACTTAGAGTGCTATGAAGGGGGGAACAGCACAATAATTCTGATAGTATACTAGTACATAGCTGAAGATTAAGAATTGGCATAACATTTTGAAGAGTGTCTTTGTCCAACCTCCAAAATTCTGTTTCATGCCGAAGAAAATATGAATGCTAGAATTATTTAAAAGATGAAGTCTTGGGTTTATTGGCTGAGATAAATTATCAATTTATGTTAAACTGTAATTTCTTTCCTAACAGTTTAATGAAACAAAGTATCATGCATCTGCAATAAACTTTTAAAAAAATTTTACTGTATTTCAGCTTCAAAACTTTCAAAGGATTTTCTCCTCTTTTTTTCCTTTTCTTTTTTTCTAAATGTAGGCCAGTTTTAAAAATAAAACCCTGCTGTTACAGGATATATAAATCTAAAGATTTCATAGAAATATAATCCCAGAGAAAACTGAGAAATCATTTGTTTATGTACGTTGCAGAAAGAGAAGCCATTTGGCAAAAAATCCAGATCTCCCCACAAGCCTGGGAAGGATTATCTGTGAAGGGGCACTGCAATGTAAGGCACGCCTCCACGCAAGGCATACCAGTCGTGTGTTACAAAATGGTTGCTCCCCCATGAATGCTTAATGTGGTATCTGGAGTCACGATCACCTTCACTTCTCAGACCGATAAGTGCCTGGGGAAACCTCAGTTACGTTTGGTTGGGAAAGGCGGTATGGGAAAAACCACAACAGAAACAGAAAAGAATGAGAACCAGCACTGTGAGGTGTCCTTCCTCTCATCTTTATTTGTGAAAGGGGTCAGGGACACGGTAGAACCGTGTGGCCTGTTGAACAGTTTTTATATTTTTATAAATATATGTATATATAAAATTATATTTATGTATATACATATGTATGTTGAATACTCAAATATGTATTATACATAATACATTTTAATGCATATTTCACATTTGTGAATTCTGGTTGCTCAGCAGAATATTAGTTTTGTCCGCATTCTGGCAAAGCTTTGCTATTTCAGAATTTATTTCTAAACTAAGTGACTTCTACTGCCTGTAGGTAGCTCAGGCAAAAGAGATGAACTGAAAGCAACAACAAACAGACCCTCACTGCTGAATATTTTATTATTAATTTATGAGAGATGGTATTTGCAGAAACACAGCCTGCCTGCTGATACACTGAGTGAAATATAAGAATGACAGCTAAGTCTCCCCTGATTTTAAGATTTCACAGTGTTCACAGGTGGGATGGTTGAATGATGCTGATTTGGTCAGTAGAGTATGTTGCAACCATTCTTCTTCCCCTCAAAGTTTATATTATAAAAACAAAGCTAAAAGCTTGAGGCAGTACCAATGCTGGCATATTTGTTTAGCTGATCCAAAGATGATAAAATATAAAAAATATAAATATAATATAAAAAACCCCACTACCTCAACCTGTAATATTTGAAACAAAAGAACTGCAGTTTCCATTTGCTGTCCTAAGTCATGTCACTGAAAATATAAACAGCCCTTAAAAAACTCCTGTGAATTAAATACTTCGCATAAGTGTTTTCCTAACCTGGACTTAAGTGAGTTTAGGTTATTTAAACAGCTAGTTTAAAAATGAAACTTCAACACTTTTCTAGAAATAATTATCAGCAAACTCTACATACCTATATGCCCACACAAAATTTCTTAAAATCTTTGATTTAAACTTTATTGCTAGCACCCTGAGATTTCCCTTTCACATCCCTTAAAACCCAAGTTGTATTAAACTTAGCATGAAAGATGGAGAGACAGAAGAACGTAATGAAAATATATCTCTTCTCAGGCTCAAGAATGTTGGTGAACACTTTAAAGCCAGTATCGTGTGTGTGTGTGTGGGTCCTTCTGCTTGCCTTGGCCTGGCCAAATATTTTCCATACATAGCTTTTCATTCATAAATAGAAGTTGGATAAGTAAATTTATTAAAAAAATGAGAAGAAAGATGCACGGGGTGTGCTACTGACGAAGATGGGAAAGAAAATCCTGTCTACCAGTGTCCTTTTCACTGAAACCCCAAGCTTCCCCCTCATTCCCATAGATCAGGCAATTTTTTAAAAACTAAACATTTTAGGTAAATTGCAGAAGTACTCACAGTAGGTTAATTTGGACTTCTGGTACGTCCTTAAGCCCTTGATGGCCTACCAAGTGCTTCCTTTTCAATTGCATTTGGTATTTTGAGTGTGCTGTATTTATTGACAAAAAAACCCCTCCAGAGATAGGCAGTTCTATAAAACTTGCCACACATCTGTTGGATTTTTGTTTATGTATTGAAATGTAATTGGGCAACTGGAGAAAAGTGGATTTGTGAGGTGTTATTTTCCTAAAGATTACATTTAATAATGTTGGTGTACCCTCCATAATTTATTTGATTAATAATATTTGATCTAAACCCAAATTATGACTTCCCACATATATGACATAACTAATGAACTGTGAAAGGAAAGCTGTTCAGATGGTCACCAATAACCAATGCTTAGTTAATCCTTTAAATAAACCGGAGCTCACAATGTGTCCCTTTGAAGTCATAAATAATGTATATTTTTCTTTTGACTTTTAATAAGCCAGTGGAGTTCATCTCACAGTCTCCAAACACATATATTTTATTATGGGCCTCTGCAGTTTACTTTAATTAGTGTGTCTGAGTGCTTTGGGAGACTTAGCCCTACTGAAAACAAACAGAGTCTTACCATCTATAAAACATTAGCTCCCTTTGGTTTATCCTGATACAGCCGAGGCTCAGTGAGAAACACATGGTGTAAGTAAACACTCATAATTGCATTAGAATTCCCGGGTGTATTGGTAATTCAAACCCTGTTTCATGATATTGTTAGAGCAGTTAGAGCAGGTTTACCAATCTCCTCGTCTTCTGGGATTTCATGAAATTCCATTTGGAGAGAACTTTAAATGACAAATCCGATGGAAACAGCAACAGACCAAACAAGCCTCGGAGGCTCCGAAAAGGAAGCACACTGCTAAAAAAACCTTTGGTGGAAGTGTGTTTTGTCATGTCTCTGAAATTTCCCATTCCTCTAAGCTCCTTGCTGATGTGTTAATTTTTGCGTAGGGTGGGTGTGCCTGTGTCTTCTTCCACTGTCCCCTGAAGAACTTTCAGTCCAAGCTGTCGAACAACCTGATATTCCTATTTCTCAGCTAATTTTCCCAGGAAATGATGCAGTCAGCTCCAAAATGAAACATATAAACCAAAATGAATACCTATGGTCTTAGTATGTAGTATGTTGAATGATAACAGGTATATTTTTTTACAGAAAGGAAGAAATCATAGTTGAAGGCTTTCCACTGTAAGGAGGATTTAAGCAGTTGAAAATCCTTCACATGCCTATAATTTACAATTTCTTTTTCCAACAGAAATAAAGCGTCCCTATGAAACAGACTTAATAAAAATAGAAGCAGACTGGTTTGACTCGAGAAAAAACCACAGCTATTAGACTTAAACCAAATATTATTCAAATTAATGTTGGGAACCAAATTTCACTCTACTTAGGCCCTTACCCTAAGTCCCACATGTACTATCTGCATCTTCTGGAGTTCTAATGCAACAATTTGAAAGAATAAAATGTTGACTTCCTTCATGTTCCTTCCATAACGTTGATGTAAACACAGTGTGCCTGCTTAAACAGCAGGATTATAGATTCACTATAAAATGAATTGCATGTGGTTTTACTGTTTGCCTGAAAAATATATTTTAAAGGTACAGTGCTCCAGTATTTCTATGACAAAGTTTTTCAAACTACAAAACGTCTCCTCTAAACAAAGATTTTTTTCAGCGACATATGACTTAGTAGCTTTACATAAGAGCAGAAATTTTCATACAAAAAAATGACAGAAAAAAAACCTCATCTAATTTTCAAAAGCAGTTCAGCATCAGGGATGTATATCTTTACAGAAAGTATACTGTCTTGGTGGGGCCAAATTGCAATGCCTACCGCTAACAAGTACTACCTGTTATTTTTCTTGTAGTCTTGCTACTCATGAAATACAGAAATATTTATTTCATTAAAGTGCTAAACAGTTCTGACAAATAAAATGAAAAGACATTTCATTCTGCTATCTGACCCTTGAGATCCTTTTGAATCTCAAAATCAAACCTTTGTACTTCTCCAAGCTGGTCCTTCTATGTTTACTGGCATTTGTTTTAGCGTTGGCTTTCTTGGCCGTTAACGTTTCTTTGGTTTGCGCCTTCTGTTTTTTGCTCCTATGAAACCCTCCTCTTAAACCTGCGAAGACTTTTCAAAATCTAATCATCCTCCCTACAGGATGTTTATAAATCCATGCCACTCCTCTATGTTATAACGATGGGCGCAAACAGAACACTACCAATAAAGCCAAGCTACGTCGAAAGGCTGAAGCCCGAGAGAGCCGACGGCGGGTGGCCAGAGCGAGGCTTCCCGCGCTGTCCCAGCGGGAGAGGGGGTGGCTGGGGCCCTGGGGCTACCTGCAAATCACAGCGCTGAGCTCTGCCGGGCCAGTCTCGCTGGCACCCCACGCTGACACGCTAGCACACGACACGCTAGCCGTGGCTTCCCCTCCTGCGCTGTGGAGCCCCGGGGCTGTTTCAGAGGTTATAAACTGAAGGTATGACCAAGAATTCACCGCTCATTTTCCCTTCAGAAATGCTAAGCCCCGTGTTAGCTGCAGCCTACATATGCAGAGCACAAGTTTGGAAGATTTACAGCTGTATTTTAACAGTGACATTTTGCTCACCCTGCTACCCTGTCAGCAGGGAAACCTGTGCAAATGGGTCTTTCAACCATGTTTCTGCCTCTGGAAAATCCGAGTTGAAAATCATCAGCTCTACCACCACAGTAGTAGTACTGTTGGTCTAAACGACAATCTTTTCTGTGGAGAATCGAGTCATCTGGCCCAAAATCCACACCAGTTTCACGCATGAATTGTGCTAAATGACTAAGCTGGATGAATTCAGCTTGTTCTTAAACACCAATTAAACTTACATAAATATACAACCTCTGATGCTGAGACTCCAGCAAAGCTGCGGTACTAGTAAGGTTTGCTGAAGCTATAATTCTAAACCCCTCCGCATGGAATAGTTCCTCTTCATTATATTCATCTGTGGAAGTTATGCTGAAATTAAAAAAGGACAAACCAAACCCAAGTTTGTCAAAACACACCATATTTATAATATTAAATAATTGAAGCTATAAGTAAATATATACAGTGTCGATAAAATTGAATTATCAGGCAAAGCATAATTGGGGTTTATTTAAACTGTGATTGACTCCATTTATCTGTTATTCCAGTGGATATATAAAGATAAATTACTTTCTCGGAAATTGAGACACAACCTTCTTTTTTTTTAAAGATATTTTTCTTATCAGGTTTTCATTAGACAAGGCAGCCTGCTTTATATGTTTGTACAATTTAAGTAGGCTCTTAGTCTGTTTGTTAATACATCATGTTTATTTAAAAATCCTGAAGGAAGTTATTAATCTGTCAAAACTTTAAAGATTTGAAGCTGATAAATAAATTAACAATGCTAAATAATTCTTTGTATTGTCTAGAAAAACACAAAACAAGTCTTACTGTTCTTCTCTACAAGGTGAAGCCTGGATTGCTTTGAAATTACTCAATATTTACCTACACTACACAGCTGCCAAAGCATGTACTGGTTGATAAGTACACCCACTGGCTTAAACAAGGTGCCTTTCTGACTAGAAACGTTGGTCAGGAATCAAAAATATGCTTTAATCCAATTTTCAATTTCATATCGCAAGAGGTGCTATGGAATGATTGCCATTTGCAAAAGAAAAAGACAAGCACAATTAAAAGCTGAATCTCTAATCCCTCTGCCTATGGCTTAGAACCGGAGCCAAAAGAAATATTGCCTTAACAGGTACATTTCCCCCGAGGGGAAGCACACCCTCGACCACCTAGCTGGTGAAATGAAGAGATAAGAAGATGTTCAGATGTATCAATGGCCAACAAATTGTGTGTTGGCTCCTGACAGAAAAGCCTAGAATTAGTGGGTGGCAAATGCGAGCTCTGTTTTCTGACGGTGGCTGTTTCAGCATGGTGGCAAATCAAACGGCATTATTTTTCAGCCTCTGTCTCTAGCAGCAAAGTCACACACCGAGCCGTGAGAAAATCCGTGTGTAACTGACTTTTGTCTAAAGACACATCTGAAAGTGGTTGAAGGGCAACGTGAACTGCAAACCACTAATTAGACTAATTAATAGTAAAGATGGATGACAGCTTACGTTGTGTCTCACTACCTGAAAGAATTGCGGCTATTAATAATTTTATTGTGTGAAGAATAAAATAAACTGAATCGATTACTTTAATACTTGGGAAGAGTGGGCTTAAAAATATTTTCTTCAATTCACTGAGGAGCTCCCCTGTTCCTGCAAAAGTTTTGCTCAACAGCAATAACTCAGACATGGTAGGTGAAAGATTTTACTTCCTTTTAACACAAAGAGATTTTTTTCTTAGATCTGGTTCATCTACAAGATAAAACTGCAAATGCTTCTGTTTGTCTACATTGACAGACGATTGCATCTCGTTTTAACAAGGTGCAATTTTACACTTTTCATGTAATCTCCAGTAGAAGCAGAGGGTGAATAAGAATCTGTGACCAGGCTTTGGTGCGGACTTCAGAACGCTTCCTCGTGGCAGCAACTGTGAGCGTTATCAGGCCTTCTCCTAGACCCTACAGCATGGATCCCTTAAGACCAGACAGTGCCACTACCAAGACAGCAATAGATAATTGCAAGAAACTGTATCAGGTAGAGATGGTATTGCCAACTTCCTCAAGTTTCTCTTGCAACATCTGTTGTTTTTTAGAGCCCTATCTCAACACGAGAGAACCTCAGCTCTCACTTTAAAATATGTTACTACCCTCTGGCTTCAGGACAAAAGTTTGAAAATGCGGACCTGAAGGGTTAATAAATCACTCATTATGGAACTCCTAATGCTATCTGGATATACACAACACAATTCAGGTAGAAAATGTAGTAAGTATCACAGAACTTTTTGTTAAAAAAAACAAAACACACTGCAAATTTTTTATATGACAGACTGTTTCTTTCCTCTCTCAAAGTGTCTATAAATAGACTGTCAGTTTTTTAAGCTTCCTTTATTTTATGATGATTACTAATGCTGTGCGTAAGCCTCAGGTTGTAATAAACGGTCAACTACCATTATTCCGAACTGAAGTACTGAACAGGCCTGTACATGATCAGTTGTGGTTGCTCTCATTTCACAACACAATTTCCCACCCCCGATTCGATAGTCATAATTCTGACACAGAAACTGTGAAAATGGTTTAATTGCCCAGGAAGAGGCACAGAGCACCTCAGGCAGCATGAGAGGATTCATTCCTATATGGTCTTTCTGCCTTTTGGGACTGTACTGGCCTTGGCCCTTACACCTGCCCTATGAGATTTACTAATTTACTGAAGAGTTAAAGTAACATTTTCTCTCAAAAATTCTTAAGAAATAACAGTTAAATCCCAGTGTTATAAATATTCACTGTACTCTTAATGCTAGGCAAGCATATGCATGTGAACCTAAAAGTGGAGCCATTTCAGAATAAGAGCATTCTTCAACAAAATTGTTCTGTGGAATTAGTCAACTGTGAGACTCAGGAATGTGATGTCATACTCAGCCTAGATGTGCATTTTCAGGGGTAGCAAGAACTCTCCTATTTGACCTCAAAGCCGTATTTTGCCATTGTATAAATAAATACTGCAGGACCTCAAGGTCAAACGAGTATGGTCTCTGCACATAACGTGGAAAACAAAGCTCACTCCATTCCATTGTGGCTCATCTGTGCTTGGCAGTATCTAAGCCACAAACTTACAGGATGAGTGCAATTCACAGAATCTTTGAATCCCTTCCAAATCAAACAGTCCCGGCAACCGTAAAATATTCCCCTTTTTCTGATGATGCACATTACGTAGGTTAAATTTTCATAGGCCCCTAGTAAACAAATAGAAAGGAGTGAATTAAAGCAGAACCCATTCTCTTTCTTGCCATCTGATAAGACAACTGTTCATATCATGCTGTTCAAACTAATGTCTCCCATGCCAGTTCAAACTACGTTAAGATTTTCTTGAATTCAATCATATTTCATTCACATGTCTGTAAACAGGCATTTCCTGAATGTTCACTGCTGTATTTTACTGTATGTTCATACTTACATACAAATCCACTTTTTTGCTTATGCTGTCTGAAATAGGTTTCCTCGCAATTATATCTACATACATCTACAATTACTTAACGATGCAAAGAACCATAACTCTATTAAACTGACAAACTAAATATATCCTGTGCTTATTAAATGGGCTTATTAGACATAACCATAACACATTCCTAGATAAGAAGGGGCATTGGCTTGGCCTGGTTAAAGGAGTGATATTTTTCAGTTATTTTAATCTGACAACACTTTCAGGCCAGAATAATGTGACAGTTCTCTCAAAATGAAGGTTTCCAAATGGTACGTAGGCAGCACACAACTCCTTTCCCAAGTTAAGATTTTATTGATTCAGACAACAGACTGGAAGATATGCTCCAGCCTATATTCAGAAAGACTGCTTCTGAAAGTTATGAAAATGGCTTAGGCTTTATCAACAACAAATGTAAATTAATAGCATACTTTATGATTCTGGACAAATAAAAGCACAATTAAAACCCATGGGAATTTTATCACTCATTTCTCTGGGATTGGAATGTGAATTTCCCTCTCAGAATGAAACCATCCCCAAATCCTGGGGCATTCATAGCCAAGCAATGGCTTTCAAGGATTTGCAAACATGAATAAAGCCTCTGAACTCTTTCACCTGGGAAGTTTTTTCACATTTTACGGATGGGAGTACGTAGGGAAGTTAAAGGCCTAATGCAGAATAGCATTTTGACACCGAAAGTAGGTGTTAATAGAAAGTTAAGTAAATAGGATTAAAACCTTTGTGAGCTGCTGGTTCATTGGCACAGCTTAGTCATTTTAATCTGTAATTTCTGAAAGGATTGAGACAGTAGGCCCTGTTGTAGAAGGCATCCCAACAGGGTGCAGCATTATCTACACCGTAACAAAAATATGCAGCCCCCATGTCCAGGTTGCAGACAGTCTAGGATCAGTTCCCACCACTGTCTGAAGAGATTCAGTTCTGTTGCTGAGAGACTCAACACTCCCATCTCTCTAGCAAGGGTTGCTCCCTGCTCAGCGTATCAGTGTCTCCGGGCGCTGCTCGGGGCACCATCCATGTCTGGTGGCATAATCCAGGCTTCTGGATTCAGCTTTTGTAGCCAAACACACAAAACTGTGCTTAAGCCTTGCCCCAAGGTTTCATAGCCAGTCAGGGATGAGGCAAAAACTAGAGCCCACATTTCCTAGTAAGCAAAACTGTTTTGTAATGCTTTGATCTCGAAGTGCTCGGTTTCAATGCCTGTTATCATCACACCCCCGAAATCCACACGGAATTATTCGAGAGACTTCGGCAAGCTGAGCTACTAAATGCAGCAGTCATTCTGATTTTTCCTTCAGACACTTGGTTGTGTCATACTGCAGTTGGTGTGACAAAATGTGGAGTATTTGATAGCGTTTGTAACTTGAGATGGCAAAATTCAGCCGTTTCCTTTTATTGAACAGCCAGGAGTCTTGATAGAGCTCATGTAACAAGATGGACGCTATAAAGGTGAAATTTACAGCT
>NW_010537246.1:47508-113963 GCF_000687285.1 Phaethon lepturus | reverse complement strand
ACACAGGTGGTAGGGAAATCAGACCTGTGTCTACAGGTGTGGTTGTACTGGGTTTCTCATATGTTGTTTCTGAGTCTAGTAGGAAGTTACATGCTAGCTGTTTTGTTGCTAATTTACTAAATAAAATTTAAGTCCTCTATAGGCTACTGGCAGAATTTCAAATGCTTGAGGTTGTCCATGTTATAGTCTGTACCTTGCAAAAATGAACTGACTTGTAATTTTGAAGACAAATACACTCCACCAGAGAGACGGAGCGGAAACGTGTCCTGTGCCTGGAGCTTGTGGAAACCATTTCACAATGACTTTTTTCTTTTGAGGGTGGCACAGTATAAAAATATCTCAGGGTACACTGTATATCTCCCATTTTTTCCTGATTTATAACAGCAATAAGCACAGCGTTCCTGGAATATTAGCAGAAATATTCAGATAATGACTTGGGTAATAAAAGGGATGATTTTTATCCTTTGTTCGCTATGGATATCGCTGTCATTGGACTGTTAAGGCTTTGAGGTCATTCACTGTGGTAAAGAAAAGAAGACAGAGGTAAACAATGGAAGGAAAAAGGAAGTGGCATGTTCAGTGCGAATAGGTAACTGTGAGACTTAGGACATTAATGAACAAACTGCTGAATTTTTATGAGTTTAAGAAGTAAGCATCCTCGGCAATCTACTGTATTTCCATAGCTCAGGCAGCAGAAGGGAGAGTGCTCAGCTCACTCTGGTCTTTCAGCTCAGGCTGTTAAGGAAAATGGCTTTTGGCTGGAGGGCTGGAATTTGTGCGGTGGCTCAGCTGGCTTTCCTGGGCTGGAGGTTGCCACAGAGAGGTGAAAAATTGGGCAGAAACAGAAACCATGGCTGTAATGTTTGCCGGAGTTCACCTCTTATTCCTCAGAACACCAAGGAAACCACAAATAATATAAGAAATCACTGGTGCTGTCTGTAGGTGCAGTGTTTTTATATATTCAAATATGGGGAAAATAGATTATAGCTTCACTTCAAGGCAAGTAGAAGGGGGATGAAATATATCTTTCTGCTCTCCACAAGGCAATAAAGGAATCATGGCAATTCCAAAAAGCCTGTCTCTTTCAGCACTTTCTAAAATATTTAGTATTTCTTAAGGCATGCCCTTATGAATAAAATCAGAGTGATTCTAGGTAATTCTAGGTTGTTATAGCTCACTTTTTCCTTCAGTCTCTCAGTCTATACACCATACATCAGCCCTCTAGAGCCTTCTAGACAAAATAGAAATTACATCTCAGCAGGTGTCCTTAAGGTACAGGAACAGAGCAGAATCTGATTTAAGGAACTGAGTGAAAAATAACACTCTGGATGGCACAGCAGCGAAGGTCAGAGTAGACTCGACCCTGAATTTGACTGCTTTGTATTTCAGTGAGGATTGTCGTGGCTAAACCACGGCACTTGAAACGGTAATTCAAGTTACCCTACTTGTTACTGACTACTCTATTGGTACTGAAGTATCAAAAGCTGCCCTGACATCTAAGTATCAGTGATTTTCATGTGATTTTTCTAATTCACATTGACAGGCATTTTGAACCTGTGCTACACTTCAATACCTGCTGGGATGCCAAAAAAGGCAGCCAGAAAACAGAAGTGTCCACAGAAAGAGAGCAGTTATGTTTTAAAAGTGATATCAGCATTTTTAGGAAGATTTTTTATCTCCTTTTGCTGAATTCTATGCCTAGGAGAAGATATCAATTCCCAAAGCTAAAAGAAAGACATCACGTGAAATGCAAACATTTTGTTCTGGAAATTCATGAAAGATTCAGTCTGAAGTGTTTTATTTAAATTCATGTAGATTAGAGAGAGATTTATTTTTTAGCTATTTGCTTTGAGGAAGCAGTAATTTCTTCATTAAGATAAAAAAAATGTAGTATTAAAAGACTTCAGTTGAAAGAAAAGAGGAAACAATAAGAAGAAAGCTTTAAACCTTTTGAGATTTCATGCACTCTTCAATAAGATGAAAGTAACATTTTTAAGTCTTAGGTTCACTTAGAAACATTTTGAGGTGTGCTGTTACCACATCTCATCAGCTTTTTGCACTCCAGAGCCATTTCAAATCTTATTGTGGTATGTTTGGCAATACACTTAAAAGATTACCACTTAATCTAGTTAAGTAAGTTTGACTTCAAGCAAGTGTCTATCTGTCCATCCAGCTGCTTATTACTTTTGGTTTCTTTGGAAAAGAAAGGAAATGAAAATCATTGAGGAAAAAATGGGACAACAAAGTCTGATCTTACTCAGTTTTTCTTGCAGCTGTGAGTGTTACTAGACAGACTTTTTAGTAGACGGATTATTGCCATTAATTCCAGTGGGAGCAAGGCTGTTTCCGGAATGCCTCATTTTCTATGGTTGACTTTATTTTAAATGAAAAATGTTTCTGTCTTTGAAGAACTGAAGTGAAAGAAAGTTTTGTCCTCAAGTTCAAAGGCTGCCCAATGCAATCTGACATGCCACATTTCCAGTTACTGTGGGGATGAAGAAAGGAGGTAGAGATGCACTTTAAAAAGGTGATAGGCACCTATAGGTATAGCAGTCATCTTTATGAGACAAAGGGGTAGCTACCCCACTGCACAGCAGTCTTCCCTCTTGCCCTTCAGAATGTAACTCTACCTAGTCCTGCTCTCGAAGATGCTCTCAGTTACTGTAGCCCATACAAGTTCGAAGGCCATGGATAACCACACAGACATTCTAGACCTGGCGAGGGTCTGAACTCCAGATCCTCCAGTTTCTCACGTAGTTTGCTAGATATTACACACTTTCCATTTTGCTGTATCAGACTTTCAGAGACAGAGCTCTAATAAAAGACAGGAGGTAAATAGGAGAATAAAGAGAGTGGCAAAATGTACTAGAGAATGGAAGTAAGGCTTTATAGACTGCCTTAACTCTAGCATTTCTTAAACTTTCACCTTACATTCTTCTGTAAAGTCATTAATTTCCTAGGTTTTTGAAGTGAAAAAGATAAGTAAAACTTGAAAAGATGACACTGCTCTTTATGGTAGGAATAGAAACAACCACTGGAGCTTCTGCTGGTTAGCTCTGAAGACAGAGCACTACTGCACCTTCTGTTACTCATAGAGGGGTTGATTCAAAGTCCACGGAATGTGATGGGAATATTTCTACTGACTCCAAATGTCTCTCGTGCTCATTGTGTAAGCACTGAGCTTTTAGTGTTCACACTTCAAAACACAGAGTAGTGGGAAGTAACTTTCAAATATATTTTTTTTTCTAATTTAAAACTTGTGGCATGGGCCCAGGGTACTTATAATCTTTATAAACTTCAATGGATTTCACCAGAACACCAACTGAGGTAATAGAACCTCATTTCTGCATTATCATCAGTTTTCACACTTTGAGATACCAGACTTATTTTAAAAAACTAAACAAAACAGTTGCAAACATTTTTTGTAACCACAAAATGAGTGTGTTAACTCTTTTGTCAAATAAAAGCAACAGTGAGTTGGGAGTTTTCTGTTTGCTTATTTTTTATATCAGGAGATCTTAAGTTGCTTTGCACAGGACGGCAATATTCCACAGTTGGGGAAACAGGCAAAGCGACTGCAAACTCATTCAGTAAGCTCAAAAGTAGAAATAGAATTCAGGTTTTTTAGATCCCTTCCTGCAGCTCTGACCACTTGCCATTGCTACTGTCTTCTTCATATTGAGGAAAAACTTAGACACACTAGCTCAGAATTAAAAGTGCAGTTTCTGCAGCAGGGAGGAACTAGTCATTGGAAGTTTGACAATGCAAGAAATGGAAAAGGATTTTTAGAATGGAAATTCTTATGCTACTGCTACTCATTCTTTCTATATACATAAAGGTATGTCTTGAAATGATTAAAGATAATTAAGTTGTTATACTGCTATTTTATACACTAAGATTTCATTTGCATTAATAATTACCTGCATGTATGCACATGGTGTGATCCCTGCAAAACTTAGTAATTGTGCTTGGCTTAGACAGCAATGACAGTAAAACATTGCCTGAAGGAAAGATACTGAATTTGAAATTATTTTATATAAATTTTGATTTTTTTCTAGCTAGCTTCACTATTTTCACACTAGATGTTGTACATTTTCTTCACTGTAGAAGGTATAGCTAACTTTGTTGCAACAGCAACATACTGGTAAACAAGTCTTCTATGTTTATGTTTCCATCTTCTGTTGCAGTCCGGGGCTTATTTTTGTCTCCCATGTAATGTGAGAGACACCTTCAAAAACATATTCTCTTCTATGTCCCTTCCCTAAAGAAAACCCAATAAAGTTGCCATCAACTGCCTTTAAATTCTCTATCTTTTTCCACTACCTGTGATAGAAATCTGTGGTGATGTTCAGCTTGGTACATTTTCTGACATAAAATCCCACTCAGTAGTGAAGAAAATGGAAGAAATAGAGCACTAGAAGAAGTAGTCAAAATAGAGCGGTAACATGAAATGGAAGACATGTATTAGCAAAGCAATGACCCCAAAATATCTTCTCTCATCTATATGCTAAACATTTGGATTGCACTTGCAGTTAAATTCTTGGAAGCTTCTACTCACTGTAAAAAAAAGCACCACAAATGCGGCCAAGCTAGTCCATTTAAACAAGCATGGAAATGAGACTATTTCGCCAGGTAGACAAATACTGTAAATATTCATATTTGTAAGAATAACAACAACAAAAACCTACAGAAATCAACTACAGAGAGACATCTCATGCATGCACATGTACCTGTGTTTCACCTGTGATCTATAGTGGGTGTTAATAGCAAGAATGCATTGAATTCTAGTTGTTACTACTATCTGTATTCCAGATCTCAAATATCACCTACTTGTGATATCAGCTTATAGGGGAGCACTGAAGGCTAAAATTACACCCTTCCTAGAAACAGGTTATATTGACAATACTGAAAATATTGAATTAAAGATATTCTTAAAAAATGTTCCTCCCATGCATTCTAAGAGGCTTTCAGAGTTCTATCTTTTGACCCCACATAGAGGTCTAGAAAACAGCCATCCTGTAACTCCTCAGTTATACTAGCTGAAACTTCACAAACCTCAGTGAGAGGGTTTTGCCCTATTGTATACCCTACTGAACAGGAATGAAGCCCAGAGAGATAAGTCAGTCAAGGGACTTTTGCCTTTAGGGCTGCAGGCAGGGTTGTTCTTTTTTTTTTTCTTTTTTTCCCCTGAGAGCTGGATTTAGCTGAAGAGATGAGAATTTTTAAGAAAACTTGCTCACTTAAAATAACGTATCCTGCTAACTTGAGTTCTTATACAAAAAGTCAGATGGGCTTTGGCAGTAAGTTCAGACAGTCTGTGTTGTACTGAAGAGCACATCCTGTTCTCTGCACTATGATATCTGACATGTCTGGACTCATATCTCAAAAGCTACTGTATTAGTGTCAGGAGAATGTAGGACACTTTCCTACTTTTTCTAGGAGATGGAAATGAGAGAATATAATTGTTCTTTTCTGGTATATACTACGTGTGACTGAAGTCTGGAAAATAGCTGGATAGATCTTGTAGTTATAAATAATAAAATGAAATTATCTGATCTTTTTATTATTAAACAATATATCCATCAATTTTCACTATCCTAATGCTGAACTTCATATAAGAGAAAGCTAAGACATTACAAAAAACACAGGAAGAATCGTATGGAAAAGAAACTTAAAGAAGAAATATGTGAAAAGTCAGTCTGACAGCACTAAAATCATAAAAAAGATAAGGGAAAACAGAAATTTAAAAGAACTGACAATTGCACTGATGCTGTTTCAGTATGTGATACTCATATGGAAGATTGAAAGAACAGATGGCAGTGAGAATGAATCCAACAGCCATTCAATATACACTTATTCGTGCCTCTAGAGACTATTGTTAATTTTTTCCTTATCCCCTATGACTGAGAAGGGTAGGATAGGGGCAATCTGTTACTGCTCTAGCAATTTTGTCTTTTTCTCTATAACCTAAGCAGAGCTATCAACAGGCCTAAACTGCCTGATTAAGATCACAATCTGGATTTCAAATGTTCAGCACTTAAACTATGGTTGGGAGGGGGATTTTTCTATTTAGTGATATATGGGTATCTATGGATATAGAGACGCATGGGCAAAGCGTGAAACTTCAATCTGCGTTTGGACCCTGAACACCGTTGTGTTTGGGGAGTAAATAGGTGGTGTACACTTGTAGTTTGGTTCAGACTCCTCAATAAAGATATATACGGAGGTACAACATGTAACAATATGAAACAGCTCATAAGCTATATAACTTGATTATTTTTTAAAATTAGAGAAATGTAGGTGCAACATGAAGAAGTAACAGAGGAATCCTAGTGCAATAACTGTCCCTCTTGAGAAATGGATCACACAAATCATAAATACTCTTCCAGGCACCCTACTGCACTGGTCAATACATGGCATATGACAACCTGAAGTGATGGGGGACAACTACTTTGAAATGTTTGGGTTTTAACAAGTGGCATTAATTCAAGTTAAAAAAAAAAAAGCATTTTTATTACTTGTAGATATACTTCTATGCCATGTTAAGCAACAGTCCTAGCCCTCCTCCTTCTCCATCTCAAAAAATTCAAAACAAAAAGAAACCCCTTGGGTGATAAGATGAAGCTACTGCAATGAAAATATGTGCTGGCCTTCCCAATCTGTAAACATATGATAGAAATTTCTCACTGTTACCTAGAACCAGCTGGAAGCTGATTCACAGAAATGGTGAAATAAAAGCAAGATGACAGTGAAAGGTAATGCAGGCATGTTACAAGGTATTTCAGCTACTTACACCACTACTGACTGATTCTTCATGAAGGGTTGATTGTTGCCATTTCCAGTGGCTTAGGAGGATGTCAACCTCTTTTTTAAAAGACCTGTACTTTTGTTAGCCAACATTAAGAAAATACAGATGAGACCTGCTAGTAGTGAGACAACTTGCCATATCTGGAAAATATTTCGTTCTCAGTGCAGCTGAGAACAGATGAGTGACACTTAAGGGCCAAAATAGCATTTTCAGGATATCAGTTAAGTTGGGAGCGCTGTGTGAGCTACAGTTTATCATATACCTGTCTACCTGTCCTCCATTCTCCTGAAGGAGCAGTACTTCTAGTTCTTTATTTCAGTTAGCACCAGCACCATTCACCCACGTCTGCTAAAAAAAGGGCAAGGAAGTGGGGACATGAATTGCCTTAGTTCCTGTGAAGACCACGAGAGGTCACTCCAGCTATCTAGACCACAATTTCAGCGTTTCAAAGGATTTGCTAGAAAGGACTGCCTGTTCCTCTCTGAGCTTGTGCAAATTACCTTTTCCAAACAAACAAATGGTTTCCACCACCCGAGTGCATTTCAAAGGTTATTTACAATTGTTTCATAAAATAAAGAAACTTAGGGATGGGTTTGTATGATTTAGATACTTTACTGATCCAAAAAAACCCAACAAAAGACAGTACAAATATGAAATACTTGGATTTGAATTCTAACACCACAGACGCACAATGGCAGCATCATGTCTTCAGACTTGAAGAACTGAAGGTCCCCATTCCTACCTCTCTTGCTCCCTCCTCCCCTTCACTGCTTTGCTCACCCCTGATGGAGGTTTGAGAAGAAACGGGCTCTCAAACACAGCACTTTTCTGTTCCCTTTGTTGTGCCAAGCAGGATAAGAGATGGTGGCTATATGAGCAGGCTCTAGTGATTTGTGACAACTAGGAGTTTTTCCCAACAGGAAGTCAACAGATAATGTTTCAAGTTTTATATCTTTGAGGTGCCTGAACAGTACAAAGCCAACAAAACCTTATAAGACTTACCCCTCTAAAAGCAAACAAGCAAGCAAATAAATTACATTGTAAACAAATCCCAAAGCTATGCTTACTGTTCAAAATCACATCTAGGGATGCCTAGAGCTCAATTTTTTTCTTAACTTTGATTTGTTGAAGCATCACTTTGACCACTTACCAGTTATACTGTGAATTTGCCACACTGAAAAGATAGCAAAGTTAAAGTCCTGGGCTCCTGGGCCTCTGTTTGTTCTGAAAAGCCTACTGCACACACAGCCAATGCATCACACAGCTTACTTAGAAAAACTTTAACTCCGTCCTACTGCCAGTTAGACTTTTTAGCCCTATAGCTTTCCCTGATACTGTCATCACATCTACCTGACATGATGGTAAGCTTTGCAATGCAATCAGTTGTTTGCTTAGAGTGAGATCTCTGGTCAGCAAATAGTATGGTAATGTAACAACATAGCTTCACAGAGCTTCAGACCAAGAGGCACGACATTGACCCCTCGTTACCCTACACAGTACGATTTTTCCAATTTCTGGTCGAGCAGACCATCAGATCTTTTGATAATACACACAAGCCTGAAAGAAAGATTTCATATAAAGAATTAATCAGAGTTTCAGGTAAGCTATTGAAAAAGTGAAATCCTTAGTTAAAAAGCGCATGTTACTCAGAAGCTGGCCATGGGCCTGGGTGTGAGACTCTCAAATCCACCTCCTAATCTTGGTTTAGTTCTCTGTGTGAGCCATTACGATTCTTCAGTCAGCATGATCTACCTGATAATCATGCCATACCTGCTGTACACCTACAGTTCTCCAAGCAAACCTGATTATTAATTATGCATTTCATTAAACCAAAATGAAGCAAAGTATTTCTTTTGTGAGTGAATATGCCTCCACAAAAGCACAATGCAAAGAATGAGATAATGAGTTTGTACCTTAGTCATGAGATTCACAGAAAAATGGATTCTAGTGCTTATGAAAACAACCAGAACGTGACCTCTCTGTCAGGCCTTCTATGTAATATACTTTGTAGTTTGGAAGAAAAATAGCTTAATCCTAACTGCAATCATACAGAGTCATCCATGAATAAACACCTCATAGGCAGCTTTATGATGTTTTTTCTGTGGGTAGGATTGCTCTTACTCTCCAGTGTTAGCATAAACTGTGGCAACTAATGCACCCTGAATTACTGGTAAACAAAGGACAATATGAAAATCTGCTGAAGTTTTATTTGATAGAAATGTTTTACTTAATAATCTAATGTTTACCACTATTGTATGATTACTCAATGGCAAGCAGATTCTGACCATGGAGTTTGGATTTTTCAGTGAAATTGATAAGTAGAACTTCTTTTAAGTGATACTTTAAAGTAATTTTTTCTTTGCAATTAGCTCTAATGCTTGAAGAACATTTAGTACTGTAAAATAAAACAAATGAATGTGGATTTTACCAAAGACTAAAGCTCCCTGTATCATATGAACTCTATACATCAAAAAGACAGCTGATGAATAACTCTGATATAGTGCATATGGTAGAAATGGCAACTGCTCAACCCTCCAGCACTGGGTGAACCTCAGAACGTTTGAAAGTTTTGTTTTGATCACCTTCCAGAAAATGAAATTATTATCTCAATACAGCCCAACCTCGTCGAGTCTATAAATCAAGTGTGTTATGAACAGGTTTTCTGGTAACACTTTTGACACTTCCTGGTTTCAGAAAAGTTGAAAATGCCATGAGAAGAGTCTTAGAACCAGTACGTTCTTATTTTTATTTTATGGGAAATTACCCATTTACCAACACACTAGAGTTCACCATATTCATCTCATGTTCCTTAATTTCCACAGGCTGCTCACCTACGTGCTATTTTCTGCTCCAGAGAGAAAGGAACCACTTTTCCCTTTGCATTCACGTCCAGGATCTGAAGAGCTTGTGTGAATGCATGGGGAATTGTCATGTCTATGTCAGCTGAGTTAGTTACAATAAGCTGCAGTCCTTCTTTTTAGGTGTTTAACTTCTTTTCCAAACATTGACCAGATAAAGCCCTTATTAACGAAAGTATGCATGGCTGAGTATTGATCAGGACAAGGTGTCTCACAGCAACAGGATAACCTACTTTGTTGAAAAAGCACCAACTTAGTGTGGGTATTGTGAGCAAGGATGACTTGCAGTTGCTACTAGCGTCTTTTCAAAAATGCTGCTGGACTGAGCACATATAGGAGAATTTGTAATTACTTTCACTAAGCCTAAAGCATGACTACAAGTTTTCATCCTCCTACAGCAGTGGATCTGCCTCTTCTGTGAATACTCTTCAAAGGCAATGATCAGCCGTACTCTGTATTTCAGAAGATGTATAAATAGTCCTGGAAAAATCTTGTGCTAATTTTGCTATTTCCTTAGAAGGTCAAGTTCAGGCATCTCTCAACTTTGCAGCTCACATCTTAACAGAACGGTAAAATTTAAGCTTCTCAAGGCATGCACAGCTGTAATCCAGCCTCTGGTTTCTAGGGACCAAAGGTCAGCACATTAATCTATTTGGGATAATTCATAGAACCTCTTTGGAGAAAAGAAAAACATTAACATAAAAATAAGCCATGTTTCCTGAAAATGAATCAGAACATTTTATGATATAAAACAGTATCCCAATGATGACCCAAACCAATTACTTTAGTATGTTCAGGCTCAGACTTACTCTATTCTGTTTCACTGTAGGTATTGCAGCTCTTTTGTTAAAAGATTTTTTTTTTAATAAGTACTTTTGCTCTGATTATGAAGTCAATTGCTTTGAAAAGTAGGGAAAAAACGAAGAGATGTTTATGAACAGCTGTGATATGAAAATAATCAAACCATCTCCCACAGCATCATAAACAGCAACCAAACCTTAATAACAATGAAAATGTGTGTGAAAATTTTTTGGTCCTACCACATTTGAAAATGACTGACATTAGTTTGCAGGGAGTGTAAGAGGTTTTTAACAATTGCTTTTTGAAGTGGGTGTTAGTAAAGCATTACAGAACTTTGCAGAACCCAGCCTCAAATGTCTAGAAGTTGAAGCTGCCATAATTTCCATAATTTCCATCAAAGTTAGATTATTCTTAGACATTATTTTCACCTAGCTCCACTTCTTCACTGAAATTTAATTATTTCTGTTTTGTTTTAAATACTACTTCTTGCTATTTTTGCATAACAATAGAGGGAGCTAACTGTTCTAATGTTCAGTGATCAAATTTCCAGTGTACAAAACACAAGCTGCCCAGGAATGACAAAAAGAATGTAGAGAAATAATCTATATAAGAATATGAGGGTGGGGAGGGATTTTAATTTTCAGATGGTGGGATTTTGCTCGTGGCAGTTCTCGGCTACTGCATGTGCATTTCTTATACTAACAGAGACTGGAAGTGATTTAGATGTGAAGTTCATTGTTAAGCTTAGGCTTACTGTCAAATTAATTCAGTTATTGCTCATAATGTTAATTCCACTGGTGTAAAGAGCAGAATTGAGAGCAAGAGCAAAAGATGAAGCATGCACATGTGCTTGCATGTGTGTATTTATATCTGCTCATGTGTGTTAAGGGGACTTCTTAGCCTGTCCAGGTTTGTTTTCTCAGCTGGTGAAAGACATGTGATAGCTGTCACACTTACACTACCCCCCCAAAAAGATTATAAATGTCCAAACTGACATCTTCTCTCTCATTCTTCCCACAAATTCTCTAAAAACTCCAAAATCCAAATCTAGGTGAGACACAAGACCTGGATTGACACAGGCACAACTGAACAGGCACGCAGCAGGAAGCCTAAAATACTTTGTGGGTGAATATTCTCTTCTGACTTAAAAATTTCTTAAACAAAAAAGTAACTTTGTTTTAAAACCATGAATAATGGTGATTCTGGTGATGGGAATAAAGCCATTGCAAAAAGCTGATGACCTAGAGAAGATATTTTCCATAAAGCTAAACAAAAGAAGTATGATTAGCCCATTTCCAAATCTAAGAACAAAGCTAGCGAGGACCCATACAAGTCCTGATGAACATCAAGTTATATGCAGGCAGCCAGTGCCATGTAAGAATATGCTCTTTGTATCCACCACAAATTTTGTGGAAATGTTCCACAAGCACTAGTGAACCGTAGTAGTCATTCAGGGACTTGATTAACATGGATCCATTGTCTCCAAGGCACTTGGCTGTGCTGTGTTTTTACTGCTATGGAGAAGGACTGCTGAGAAGGCATATTCCAGAAGACATTCCTTCTGCTGTGTGATACCTTCCACAGGGGATCCACTAAGTCAATGAGAATTTTGCATGGCACAGCGTCATTAAATATCCGAGGATTAATTCAGTTGCCTCACTATGAACTTGGTACAACTATGAGGAGAAATGAATAGTGAAGATGACAGAATGATCTTTTCTGAATCCCTGTGCTGTCATGCAATGTGGATAAATAATGAGAAATAAGTTCTTGGCAAATGCAAAGTTTGGCTCCTGAGAGCTTAGACATCATGGTAATATGATATTCAAAGAGTGCAGTGCTCAGTCAATTAGATGAATAGCCTGTTTTTGCTCGTCCCTGTCCAATAAATTTGAGAACAAATGACATTAAAGAAACCCAATTATTTCTGCAAACTAGGTACTGGAACCTGGCAGATGACTGAGGGATATTAAATGATCCTTCATAGACATGCTAGTTTGGAAGGGGGAGCTGTTTGATTGCAATGCAGTGTTAAACAAGGCAAGAAACGCTTCATGTAGCTACAGAGTTAATCCAAAACCTTGTTTTGTTGCCTTTTCTCTGCTGAAAAGCTCAGCTACATGCCAAAATGCAGAAACCTGTTGGTCTTTCTGCCTAGCACTATGTGCTATATAGAATTCCTGTTCTGCTACCCTAAAGATAGCACACAAATAAGCTTTAACTAATAATGTTTGATCAATACACTTAGATGAGCATGATCTCCTCCAACTGCCAGCTGCCCTAAGGCCACAAAGGGCAAGACAATATAAAAAAACAAAACTGACTTGTGCTAATTCCATATTAATTAAGCTTCTCTTGACCTGTCTGGTGTATTCTTAAGGAGACAATGGAAGATCTTTGCATGCAGAGCAGCAAACATGCTCTTTTGGGATAATTTCAATAATCTCACTATATCAGGAAGATTCATGCCCTGAATTCATGCCCTTAATCAAGTTGCAGCATGTTAGGGCAATCTAGAGAGGGTGAATAAAGCTGTTATTCATTTCTGCACGAAAGCCAATATTACAGCTTAGCACAAGGCAAAGGGTACAAATTTATATTTGTTCGACTACAAGCCTTTTTTCCTCCACTGTACAGAATGTATGATCCCTGTTTCATTACATTCTATCATAATAATTTAGGTTTGAAATATTTTCCCCAGCTAATCACACATATGCTATTGTAATAAATGTAAACCAAGAATTCAGCTATCAATAGGTCAATCTCTTAAAGGTTTGTTTATGGCTGAGGTAAACACAACAGCAAATATAAGGCTGTCAGCTTGTATGTTGCCCAAACACCATCAGTTCATGCCTCCACCTGAGGTAAGGCAGTGGCCTCTTATAGTGATTGATTTGGGCCATTAGCTCCAAATCAAAGTCGGTTTCAGTTCATCCATCTTTCTAGAACCTCTGCAAAAATGTTATTTGAAAATAAACAGTGGCTCTTTGTCTCTTTTGTCAAAAGAGCAGCAGGGAACTGATCGACATGTCACTAACTACATCTCCATTTCTGCTGCCACAGCAGCAGCCTCCTGGAAGCCGTGCTGTTGAATTTAGGTATTTTGCCTACTTACAGTCCTGAAGTGCAGGTCTGGAGGAGGAGAAATTACACTTCTTTCCAGTAGCACTCAAAAAATATTTCTCATAAAGGTAAGTCTGCTGAATGTAAAAAGCAGAGTTTGATACTTAATTCTTCAGTCCAGATGCCCAACATTTGACTCGAGATCAAGAAGTGGAGAGAAAAGGCATTTTTAAACCACTTTTGCAAGCTTTGGTGTATCAAAGCAATAACTGCCACAAAATAAAGAACCTGGGGGATAGCTCTCATCTACAGCAGTGTGACCTTGATCCTGCTTTGGATGCTGAACACACAGGGATTCACAGGACTCTAACCATGGTACTACCTAGACTTGACCTATAACAGAAATCAAGGTGACCTGGAAGAGAAGTGACTCTGCATCCCTTGAGGACTGCTCTATTGAAGGATAGGTTTACAAATGGCTGGTTAAGATGGAGTTAGCCGCTGGAGTCTGTCCAAGGGCCTGGCCTAAACACAATTAGTTCAGAGCAGCATCTCTGTCTGCCAAATCTGTGTTTGTAACAATAGACCTGCAGTATCAAGTGTTTGTAGGTGCTTGAGTCCAGGATTAATTCTGGGGAAGAAATTTAACATTTGTTAATTGCCAAAGTCCTGTCTCCATACCCTAGGCAAGCTGAGAGCCAGGGTAGGTCCAAGCCCCAGCTTGATGGATGCAGAAGCTCACCAAGCCTCTCACTGCAGAGCTGTTGCGTACTGAGGTGAGGCCTCTCTCTAAAATGACTTCTACTTACATGATTTGTGATGTTTCAGGCATTCTTTTTAAAAAAGGTACTCTGCTGCTGCAAGCACCTGCAGCTCAGCTCACAGGGGGTTTTTTGGTTTATAGCTGTTCAGATTATGTTTTCACAAGTTTTACTAAAAGATTCCTCTCAAAAAACGTATGAATCAACATTGGGGTTGGGTATTCAAGTGTGGGGGATTACCCCATAGTCCTTTTTTCTCTAATATTTCCTTAATACTGATTCTCCATAACCTGCATCTCTGACTGCTCTGATCTGACCGGAGGCAGGGAGGCCTCTGAGGCAGTGTGGGTTATCTAGGACTCCTCCAGAGCCTTACTGTTAAGAGAGGGAAGTTTAGAGGGAAGTTTACACTTGTGGAAGTACAGTAATTATTTCAAAGAAATAATTTTTGATGGGGCCTTGTTACCATAGAGTCTTTTTCCCTTTGCATGTCTTCATCAAGAACAATGGCAAATTTCTAGCTCTTTTTTTTTGGCTGGGAATGGGCACACTCTTAAATCCAAACAAGCTAATTGCTAGTAACTTCTGATATAGGGTGCTAAACAAATGTGATGGGGAAGCCACCAAAGCTTGGGCTTAGCTTCACTGCTAGACTCAGGCATTAGAAAAAAAGAAAAGGTTTCTTTGTACACTTGGTTGGATAAATACATGTTGTGAGCTGCCATCAATATTCTTCTTTAGCATTTTAGGAGCTGATAATTGTTAACAGGAGGCCTTACAGGGGAAGCTTCAATGCTCTGGCTTATCCTTCTGGGCTACTGATTGGCTTGTCTCAGTAGGAAGGTGTGGAGAGACCTCCTCCTGCCTTCTGTTGAGAAAAAAAGAGGATTTAGTACAAATTGAGAAGTCACCTCATACAGAGTGTCAAAAGTGACCTCTTTGTAGCTGGTGCAGCCAGCTGAAGTCTGCTGGAGCCTGCCATGCTTTTGCTGGGTCAGATTCCTCGCCTTTTGTTATTTGAGCTTCCTTCTGAGAGCCTGGGCTGCCTAAAGGGGTAACAGGACATTCCCTTTCTTTTCCCTTTAATCCAATCAGAGGGGCCTTGCTTTCTCACAGAGGGCTGGGATACGCACTAAGGTTAGACGAGTAGCTGTGAAAGTGAGGTGAAGATTAAGACTTTGACTCTGATCAGACATTTCAATATGAATGAAGCCAATAAAAGGGAGATTATCTTTCTTGCTACTTTCCAAATTTCTTATCTATGAGGCAGCACCGTTTACAAAAAGCTTGATGCAGTTGACATGCCTTTACTCTATCAGGTGTAGAAACGTTTGGTCTTCATCTTAAAAATATATTTGGGGAGAGTAGGAAGGAAGGGAGGAGGAGAAAAAAGTAAGGGAGACAAAGTCAGTTTTGCATGGTAGCAGATGGGAGCATGTCAAGTAAGAAATGCAAAAGTAGTCTTCTGGTTGCAGTCTGGCACTTCAAAGCAAAATGAAGAGGCATTTCAAAGAGGATACACATTATTATTTGATTAAGATTCAGCTTCCTGGATGAAATGTGCATACAATTATTAGCATGATGATAGTAGATTTCATAAGAGAAGTTTATTATCTCTTTGTTATTGGTTCTTATTAGCAGTGGGCTCAGCCTCCTACCCTATGTATGAACCTCCATTCATTTTTTCAATTTGCATATATGGATGGGGTGTCCAAAACTAACTGTATCCTCTCTGTTTTGAATACAAATCAGCATCACATGGTAGGTCTATCCCCAGATTTGGGCTGTGTGGAGAAGTTGTACTCAGACAATACTTACACAATACCTTCTTTGCATCTCTTACTGATGGCTTTCTGACTTCCTGCCCTCTTAGGATTAAATTCTTATGATGAGAGTGGTGAAACACTGGCACAGGTTGCCCAGAGAGGTGGTAGATGCCCCATCCCTGGAAACATTCAAGATCAGGTTGGATGGGGCTCTGAGCAACCTGATTTAGTGGAAGATGGGGTTGGATTAGATGACGTTTAAAGGTCCCTTCCAATCCAAACCATTCTATGATTCTATGATGCTATGAAGACTCAGCATGCACTCAAATATAGGACTTTACCTCTTGCCTTATTTGCTCACACTGTTACCAACAGTTGTGACACTCAAACTTTTTAAACCTCCCGATTTTATATTCAGTGTCTTTAGAGACAGGCCTGCTAATATTCCTCAAATTTCTTGTCTTCAGTCCTGCTGAGGACCAGGAGGAAGACTTATTGCCTATACAAAACAGGCAGTTTCTACTTGACTTTCTGTGGGGGCCATGAATAGCCTGTCTTTGAAGCTTGCCAGGGACTTTTCACTGCTTTTCACCCAGCTAAAGAGATATTTCCAATAAGATAACAGAAGTAACTTTAGGAATCCAAAGCCTGGACGTTTCACTGCATTTTGCCACAGTTCAGCTTGCAAATTATGTTGCAAAAACATAATTCTTAAAAACTTAAGCATCAAGTGGTGTCAAACCCTGTTCCCAGTCAAAAGAAATTGCTGAGGAATTCAATGGAAAGGCTTTTGTATATCCAAACTTGAGGCCAAAATCAGAGACAATCAAGTTCCTGCAAGTTTTACGTCCCTCTCCCCCCGACTAAGCCTTTGTAGAAAATAATGACAAGTGTGAGAGACAACATAGAAGTTTCCATTCTGAATCAGAGCAGCTGTCTGTTCTGCCCAGAGCCTTTCTCTCAGCAGTAGTCAATACCAGTTCTGGAAGGTCCACCTAAGGAAAGGCCAACTGGTGGTGACATATAAGCCTCTGCCATAGAAAATTGCGTCATACCCTCTGCAAGAAGGTTAACTATGTCTAAATTCTTGTTTCCTCTCTTTCTTTCCCTTGTCTTTTAAAAAAGTTTACTATTGCAGATATAAGTATTTTTTAATGCAAATAATTATTCACTTTCTTTCACAACCCCTCTGTCTTGTGGAAAGGAGTTTCATAGGTTAGCTATAGTCTTGAATTACAAAAAAAAAAAAAGAGCTTTACTGGCTCTAAATTTGCTGCCTTCTGATTATAGGGAAGCTCCTTTACTCTAATATCGTGAAAGAAAACATTGGAAAGTTTCCTGTAGTTACAGTGATCACTGTTTTCAACACCCTTAATGTAGTTGCTCCTCCTGTCTAAAAAGCTAGAGTACAAATTTAAGCAGCTCAGATCTTCTCTATTCCTGTGTAGGAGTCAGTGCAAATCCATGAAATACAGACTTCATAATGTTTTCTATGACTGAAGAATGAGACACTTAGTATTTAAAACATAGCTAATTTTGCATTGCTATCATATTAGAAGTTATCAACAAAATAATATCTTCTCCTAAACAGTTTCATTTCATCCATTTCTAGACATATTGCTTTCTCCAGCCAAAAGTCAGAACAGGTTTGAAAAAAGGGTTTAAACCACATCAATGCAACCTTAGGTAAGGAGTCTCCATCAGAGCTCTCTGAATGTAGCTTGAAGAGATATCACAAGCAGTACGTATAAAATATGAGCTAAAAAACACTGAGTAAATTTGTTATTCTTAAGCTGGTCCTTTACTCTCTCTGGTATTCTTTCCTTGGCAGGGAGTTTTCTTTGCTTAGAGCAGAAAATATGTTTAAAAACTTTCAGTAGACCTACTAGGTTGTTTAGTTTCTATCTTAACTCACATTTACAGGAAAATTTGAACAATCTGTGTATTTTTTTCTCCTCCTATCTCACGACTTCCTAGTGACTCTACGCTGCCAGTGGGACCCTTCCGATTAAAAAAGATGAACTTGGTGCCTAGTGGGCAGGTACTCCTTTAACTAAGATACATTGTCATTCAGCACGTATCATGTGAAGCTCTCTTTAGCCAAGAACTGATGAGGATGCAAACACTACATTATGCTTTCATACAAAGAGAAGGTTCATTTAGCCAACACCTTTACTTTTCTCACAATTTAAAGTCTTGCAGTGAATATAAATCACACTTATTTCTGTGTAAATGAGAAATTCTTATGATTCTCTGTGTAAATACAATTAGGTTATTTTTAATGCTAATACAGAAGCTGTATTTAGCTCTATATTTATCAGGTTTACCTTTTAAACATATTTTTAAATAAGCAAATAATATCTGTAGTTGCATAAGGGAGCCGAGATGTGATGTCTCTTGGAGAAACAGAAGCAGGGAAGAATTATAGTAGAAAAGTCATTAAGTTAAATTGACATTTTTGACTTTTTTCCCAAAATAAATAATTTTGGGAATTTCATAATAAATAGATGCTTTGAAAAGCATCTATTGACTCTGTTAAGGCCTGCCTTTTTATCATACTGTCTGCATGAAAGCACATTTGTGACTTGTGCAGCTTAGATTTACAATTTCTGGCTTGATACTGTAATAAATTTTGTATCTTGATGTGATTATCACTTATCATCATTTAGACATACTTTTCTCAGGTTTTTCTGTGTTCGCTTTTGTTCCTTAAGATCAGATGTTGCAAGACTGGTGCCATAGCTGGGCAGGTTTTACAAGAGTGAAAGAGGCCCCTGGGGTCTGATGGAAGTCACATAAGGCTTGTGTTTCTGAGATGCCTCACTGGATCCGGACATGTCTGGTGTCTGGCTTGCAGTTCTTTGGATTCTCTGAAATACTGGTATTTTATATGCCTACTAAGTGAACTGCATTTAAACTCACTGGTTTCTATGACAAGCTACAGTAAGCAAGAGGTGTCTGAAAAAAGAAGTTGAACGGGCATCTACTTCTTGGGCATTGTCCTGGGAAACAAGAAACCTGTTTTCAAAAATCTGATTTTATAAAATCTGGAAATCCCAAATGGAAAGAATTAGAATGCGAAGCCCACTGCGGCCTGGACAGAACAAGAGAAATACTAAAGGAATTTGTTTTCTTAGCATAGAATTATGTCAACTCAGAGGGAAAAAAAATCACTCGTCTTGCTTGACCCAGAATAGCTGGATGTGAAACCGCTGGTGCCATCCACCACTTGATCCCACTGACAGATTTACTGCTTGCTGCAGAGCTGCTGCTGCTGCGTGATGGAAATGGCAGGTGCACACTGCTACAAAAGATGATTTCTGTCTCAAACTTCGTCTCCGTGCACATATGTGACTAAGAGCAGCTAAAGGTCACCGGGGGACAGCTCAGTGTTTAGAGTGACTTATGAAGAAATGTTGCTGTTTTCCTTAATCTTCCCAAGGACAATCCCATGGTTGTGTCCCAGGGCAGGGAGACCGACCAATTCAATGCGAGCTGAAATACACTAAAAAGTAGAAAGTGCCAATAATTACTGCATAATGCATTGTGTACTATTTACCAAAGAAAAATGAAAACGGCATACAGAAAAATCCACTGGGAGCAATGGAAAAACTCTGAAATGCGTTAAGTGGGGCTAAGTCATAGCCCAAGCTCTACATAACCCCAAAGGCTTGTGAGTACTAAAAATCTGAACCTGGATATAAGTGGTGAAATTAATTGAAGATACCTTTTCGTTACTATGTAGATAATTACTGTATCTCAGTATGTATCTCACAAACTACTCAAGAGCTCAGTCCTTCTACTTGTTCTGAAATGTTTGACTTGGCTATGAGTCTTTTGTAACCGAGTTTCCACTTGCACGAATCCAAAAATCTCTTTGATTCATCCTGGTTTGACTTTACATCCAGTTCGTAATGTCACTGAAGTAGAAAGGCTATATTTGGAGTGAATTAGGTTGAGGTTGCTCCATTTTACTTTTACATCAAAATAACACCCCAACTCTCAAATTTCTTCACTCAAGGTCTCTGAAGTCTGACTGAAGTCTTACATATACATTTCAGAACTATATCTGGGTTTCAAATGCCCAATATTTGAAATACATGGACAGAGTACACTGGACAGGTTGAGTGAGTGGAATTGGCCTTATTTCTATTTGTATCTGCCCCAGATTTCTTCAAAGACTGGTGAATATAATTTCAATGAATTCTTGAGGCCTGTTTTGTAGCATAAAAATTCACTGGGACCAGATTCCAATCACCAATGATATTACCTTATTTTTTGGTAAGCACAATATAACACCATTCTGGCAGAAAATGGTAATGACATTTGCATACCAATTCCCCAGCGCACAGTGTCAGCAATTCCAGGATATTATAATCAAGCCATACAGTCCTCTCACTACATCAGCTAGCATCTCTTGCACAAAAGGGTGAAGCCAGAGATATCTTCAGAGTCAAAAGCTAAGGAACAATCTTATCTTACAATATCTTATAGCAGTGTTACTCTACAATTTTCAGTGAAGTTCCTTCTAAAAGTAACTTCAGAATGCCACCATTAAGTTTTAATTTTGTCAGGTTTTTGTCACTACCTTTTTAAATCAGAGATTTAACATACAAGCTCCTATATGTTTTCAATACCCATACAGCGTTCTGTTATCCGAAGGACAAGGACACTTGTATTTGTATTGCTCCTTTTTTGTTTGTCTCCTCACCGCCCTTCCAAACACCTGCCGCTGAAGAGAAAGGCTGTGAGCAGCATGCACGTGGCTTAAACAGGTACTCACGGGCTGGTGCAAGAAGGCCAGCAGGCACGTTTGGTTTCCTCTACGCCCACAGCATTACCTCCATTCGGCATTGCCCTCTATGGTTGGTCATAATTTCTTTCGTCAAACTCTGTCCTCCATTTTTTATTACTTTTTGTATGAGTTGGTTATCTTTGCTCTGCACTGCGGACTGTGCGGTACCGTTCCAGAGCGGTGAGCAGGAGCCGGCTGCCCAAATGGCTTAGGCTTGCCATCCGGCTTCCTTGCTCTCTGTCGGTGGGTAACTGTGCTGGAGAACGACTGCCCGTAGTGCTCCGCTTTCGCGGGATGAGGGAAACGTGCAGCCGACTTAAAACATGCAGTCCTGTCATGACTGGTGATACTGGGAAAAAAGTGACCGACTTCGAAGCGCCAAGCTGTAAAACAGTCTGGCAGGTGGCACCACTGAACTGACCCCATTTTTGACAACACATTATCTGTTTTCCCCGTTTCTGTAGGCTAGCGGAGGAAAGAGGAAGGGAGCTGCTTTCATTTGTTTAGATACTTTTTTAGTAGTTACCAACAAAAAATGCAAATTCAGATTTGAAAAAGTCTACATGTAAAGTTTGACGTTTCCCATTACACCATTGCCAAACTATGGAAAGAGAAGAAATTAAGAGAAATAGGGCAACTGCTTGCTTAAAAGGAGTTGCAGTTAAGATGCAATCACCAAAAAGGTCACTTTGATATTCTCCACTCATCCTCTGGTATTATTTATTCCGAGAAAATACAAAAAAAAGCAGATTTCATGAACAGAACAAATACCAGAAATAAGAATATGTTTCTCTGGGATATTTTTGCTATAAAACAGAGACAAATACTTTTTACACCTTTCCCCTTAAAAATGCATCTATTCATACCACACATCTTTCTGCCATGTGTCAAACCTTTCCTTTCCATCTGCAGCTGTCTAAGGAAGACCTCATGGAACTGGATGGTAATCTTTCTGTTAGTAGTTCCACAGCAATCTCCATGCAATACCTTGAGCATGTTGATAATTTTCAGTCTGTTTTGAGTTCTAAACCTTCTTAAAAAAAATGTTGGTAAGTTTAGAATAATCAGACATTTCCAAGTTTGGTCGTGATAAGTACAAATGTTTTGCAAATGATACGTGGTATCTGCTCAAGGAGAAAGGCAGCTCTGCTCAGCTAAGCAACAGATTTTTCAAAGATGATCAAGATATGCATAAGCAAAATCTAAATTTTTTATAGCCAAAGGAATGCAGAAGTTCTCTTTCAAACCTAATTTCAGAGAACTTCAGTGTCTCAAACTTGGTTTTTACTTTATTACAAATTATCAACTATTGACTCAACACAGAGGAAAGCCCCAGAGATAGAGATGCACATTTTCACTGATCACTCTGTACTGGTAATTTCAAACCCTACCTGTAGGGCTCTGAAGCCACCAAGGCCAGTGCATATCATCATTTTAGCATGATCTTGCATTCTAGTAAAGGTCACAGGATATTACACAGTTTTGAGCCCCCAAAATGGCATTTGAATTGCAGCATATTTTGCATAAAGATGGACAGTCTTTCTTGATTGTATATGCTATTCTTAACTAGGTGAAATATTGAAACAGGAACTGAGCAGTGATAAAAGCTACCAGAGCCTGCTACCAGTCTGTTGGGAATATATGGAAGGGTGAATACTGAGAGCAGAAGCTAGAATGACAACAAAAAAATGGATCTGAGCAGCATCTTAGAAGCTAACCTACAGAAGCATTTCCTCTCAGAGGCTAGAGTAACGCTATCTATAAACTGTCATATTCACTGAATGAATGACAGGATTCCTACTAACATCAACAGTTGAGGCCACCTTTTTTATACCATGAAGCAAGCATAAGGATTAATATATTGGGAGGATAGGAAGATGTAACAATATGTATTAAAGGTGATAAAATGTGCTTTGAGTCCTTTACTGAATGACTTTTACCAATCTCTTTTTTCTTCAGGGAAAATGTATTTATTTGTGGATAGTTTTCTATTTGCAATGAAGAAGGCTTAATATGAAAGCTTTTGCAAGAGTGCATTTGAAAAGGGTTCAGTTATGCACTGAAGACAGTGGCTATTCATGTGAGTAATACTGAGCACACATATGCTGGATCTTAATCCAAGAAGATGAAATCTTCTTGTCTTATGGTTAACACTGTTGGATTTTTACTTTCTTTCTCCTTTCCTTAGGTTTTGCAATAGTCACTAATTCACACTGGTTAATATTCAAGATACAATTTTGGAGAAAAGAGAAAATCACCAAGTGCAAATCACCTTACCCGATGAAAAAAAAAATCCTATTCCAAGAGCACTGGATGTCACAGAAAGTTGTATAATGCTAGTAAACAGGAAAATAAGGATGTGGATAGCCAGAGAAAATTCAATTCTCACAGGACCAATATATAAACATAATGAAGTGCTGGTGGCAATTTGGCATTTCTTTAGCTTTGGGGAATAGAAGGTCAGGGGTCTAATTGTGCTGCAGAGAGGAAAAGGTCTGCAATGTGGGGATGTGTTAGGAACCGTTTTAAGAGTTGGAGCTAGGGAATTAGTAAAAAAAGAAAGAGAACCAAACAGTTAAACAACAAGGTACTGAAGGACAGTGGTGTTTATGAAGGGCTGAGGCAAACAGCCACTTCAATACACCTCAAATGTACAAGGTATGGAAATGTGAATATTCTGTCAGGGAAAGATGTAATTTTGAAAGAATGACAGCTCTGAGGTCAGAGATGTGCAAGTGGTTTAGGCAGAATCCTAAACTGAGACCAAGGTGGGTCTGCATTCTTAGGTATGCAATCCTTACTGTCAGCTCCCAAAATAACCTCTTTGCTATTAGCATTAGGAATCTGCCTTAGGAGTCTTCTTTCATTTCTGAAGAACTGCATCACCCAGTTCTTTGCTGACCTTCTGAGACACTTGCCTTGATTTTCTTCCTTCTGTAAACACAGTCATGTTCTGCAGCTTCTATATCCAAACCCATTTCCTTCAAAGCACAAGGCTGTTGCACGTGGCAGCATACTTCTCATAAGAGGTCCTTAAGAATATACATTGGCCTTGGAGCAAAGCTTAACTGAAAGCATACATAAATTTAGAGATGGGAATGAGGCGGAAATAACCTTACGAATTTATGCCAAGAACACAGAAATGCAGTCCTCATACTACAATTATTACTGTTCTTTACTGATCAATAGTACTATGTATACATTGAAGACAAATGTATAAGTAGAGGAAAAAAAAGACACACACATGCTTTTGGACACTTATGGAGGATGGTTGCTTCTTCAGAGAGCTTCTTTTCTTAAGACTGTTGCTAAAGAATTGCTCAAGTTGACTGAAAATGGCTGCTCCCACCTTAATCTGCCCATGTAGAAAAATTACCTGTGCTGCAGGTTACAGGAACTGGAAAACTGCCAGCGTTACAATCACTTTGGCCGGTAGCTCTGCCCAGAGGTTGAAAAAATAGTCTCAGCATTTCTTGGTTTATTCTTGACATGCCAAGAAAAGAATAATCATTCTTAAACCTTTTCTAAAGGGGGAGTATTAGAGCTGGAAGAAGCAGCTTTGTTAATTTGGAGATCTTCCTCTGGCCAGTCCAAACCCACAGGCCCCTTTCCCAGAGAGATCTGATTTAATTCTTTTAGATTTGGAATAACAAAAATATGATTAATGCCAAGAACAGAAGTCTTCCATTTTTTTTTTAATAGGTGCATAAAACTTGATAGATGGCAGAAGTCAGAATAAATTTCTAAAATATGTAACAAGAATTCATGCTTTTTATAGCTTGATCCTGTTCCCAACTAAAAATCAAGAGTTTTGCTGCTGACCTCTGCAAGAGGAGAGCAGGGCCTTAAAATTGCATAGTAAAATATTCTTTATCCCTTTCTGTTTTAATGTCTATATAGATGTAGGCTGGAGTAGGATGAAAGTGTCAGTTTTTACATTTAAGGATTTGTGCTTTATGAGCCTTGATATGTTAATGCTTCCTCTGGGGCTATTCTGGATGAGTGCATTGCACAGGTGGCCCACTGCAATTTATAGACACCATAATTGAACAAGAGAAATAAGAGACAAGAGTGTTTTCAGCACATGGGATGCAGCTGGTTCAACTACTTTAGCAGGAGGCATAACTTTTGTATGACAGAGTCCCTTTCTAAAACATAGGAAAGAGGACTTTTTTCATGGAGACCCATGTGCTGCTTTTTGCACTTACCCCGCTTGCTTCACATACCAAAGCATGCTCTGAGAGTCACTTTGTCATGCCCTTAAATGAGCAATTTAGTCTACTATAATTTATACTGCTAAGGAACTCTTTTAAAACAAACATCTGTTAAACCAGGAGTTGACTTGAGAAATGCGTAACTCCCATGAACTGACCAGTCCCATACCAAGGAGCATTAAACTTAGCAAAATGATGACATAATGCAAAAAGCAAAACAGCTGGCTATTACAGTTACTATTCAATAAAACTAAGTTCAAACCGGCTTTTCCATTCCTCTCCTATCAGCTGTTTATATGGTTAACCTGGATTTTTAATGTTGCAAACTGAATGTCTTAACATACGAAAGAAGTTTTTCTTGAGGAAACTGGAAGATGATGTTCGTCTACAGTCATCTGTCTTTCTGAAATGTAAAATTATGAATAAACAAAGTACTGCTACTACTGTTACAGACAGAACCTGCTAGGAAAAATCTAAACTAAGGAAGGCTATGGAGTGCAAATATAGGAACTATTTAGGCTTCTGCTTTTTTAAGAAAAACACTAATTATATCTCAAACTTTCTGTGGATTTAAAAGAGGAAAAAATGTAATTTTATTCTATTAAACGATAACAGTTAAAAGACAAAAATCAAGTCCTGATTACCTGATAGCATGTGTTCTGACATCACAAGATTTGTGGTGTCTTTCAGTCAGGGTTTCAGGATGGAAGCAAGAATATTTTAACATTTCTGTGATACAAGTATTTTAAAAATTTATATACCTTCTCACATGAAGGTATGCTGCCTTCAACAAATATTCCAGTAACTAGTGTCCTTTATTGTATCTTGATGTATATCAGACACAATTTCTGGTTGGGATATGGTGGAAAATAGAAACTTAATTATCATAGCTCAGTGTTTACTCACAAAAACTGTTGTTTTAAAAATATATTTATATTTAATATATTAATTATTAAATATATTAATTATTAAAACAATATGATCACACAATAACATGAAAAAATATATAATTATAAATTACATATAATATAACAATATACAACATATTATTCAAAATAATTAAATGCTATAGTTAGCCAATTAGTTCTGTTTCATTCACCGCTTCTTCCTCTTAAAATCATTCATTGCTTAATACCCAGAAATTTTAATTTGTCTCTTTGCATGTCCTGTAACAGTACAAAAGTACAATTTTTAAGTTCTCCTTGATTAAATCCAAGTTTATGCTATTGCAATACATAACATGGCTGATTTCTGATATACTAGACATTTTGAATTGAGGATGAAATGGGGGGTGTTGTATTTTTTTCTAAGCATTCTGCTTTAAATTCTCACACTTTTAATCTAAAGAAAAGGCAGATGTACTGGCAAATAATAAATAATCTAATCTAGAATTTACATTAATGGGCAAAACAGATTGGAGACATTGCTCAGCACATGTGGGATGAGGCCATGAGTCACTGACTCTGGTGTACTTCTAGGTTTAGACAGTTGTAAATGAGCATCAGTGTAACCCCTGTTCTTATCCCATCTGGAACTTAGTGCCGAGTTTCACAATCCTAATTTTGGCCAGTTTTAATTATTATAATAACGACATAAGGTATCATTTCGCCTGTTTGACCACAGTTTACATAAAGACAGAGGGAGAGGGACCCTCTCATCTGGTTTTGGCATTAAGAAAGTACTTATGTGTATGTATAAGTATTATCATTAAAATATACATTCATCACACAGTCTTCACAAACTTCACTTGCATCAACAAAAAGAATTCTGCACGCCAAAGTCAAAATAACATCATCACAACACTGACAGAGGTGGACATTTACACACTCCACCCCTCATCCATTCACCACAGTATAACAACAAAACTTCCCCACAATTATTTAAAACAGATTGAAAACATAAGAAAGGTTACTGAAGTCCATATGCTTAAACATCTTACTGAACTGGGACTACAGACAAGGAATTGAGTTTAGACAGACTTTAGACATTTAAGTACACATAATTTCAAAGCAAACTTTTTTTTTTAAAATAAATAAGAAGAATTTGCAACAGGCATGGCACAGATTTCTACAACACTATTTCTACTTCTAATTTAATCAGGATTCCTGCATTATCTCATTTACTCCTCAATAGCAATCTTTCCATCCTCCCATCGTCAGAAGGGCAATGGATGGAAAATGATATTCCTAGATAATACCCTGATAATCTACAGAGCTCTATTCTATACCATCAGGATTTCAACTTTGTGATTTTCTGTTTAATAAAGAAAAACAAATTATGCCTGAAGTAAATGATCAGTTGGAATGATGCAAAATCTTCCTGTGCCTCTACAAATGTGATGGAGACTTGATAAAGGTCTGTTAGTAAAACAGGAAGTTCAGCAGCACATAAATGCCCGAGAAAGGCAAGTGGATGTGACAGTGGCAGCAAGGTTACGGGTATTCTATAAATTTCCGAATAATTTATTTATTTTTGAGACCACAATTTGACAGAGTACTTAAGCAGATGTCTACTATTAAGCTCACAACATAATTGACACCTGCTTTGGCATCGTGCTGTCTATTACGAGCGGCACTGGGCAGAACATCCTTGGCAGTTACAGGTACAACCTAAACAATCACAAGTTTCCAGTCTGTCTCACGTTTTTATACATTGTTCTCATTTCACAGGAACAGCTCATCGCCGCACTAGGCCAACTGGGCAGTAAATGCTCCAACTTGCCTTGCAGTTGCCTTTACAACTATCACCATGACTTAATTTTCAGCAGCTCCAAGCATCTACCTTTTCATCTACCGTAAGTAAAAGTCAGCCTATTTCTGCATCTCAGGCCACATCAGACAGAAGAAAAAAATGTCTGCTGCTTAATTTATTGTTAATTACTCTTTTAATTTTAATCAGGTGCTTTAGATGAAGGTTGAAAATTTTATACTTTGTAGTTTTTCTGCTAGGCTGCACGAGCAGGGACTACACTGAGTCTTACTTCAACTCATACCATGCTTAAAACTAGAAAATTCAATTTCTGTTATGTATGTATTATAATCAGCACTAAAACCACCTTCACCAGAAACAGTGATGACATAATTGCAGTGTCATATATCTGAGTGTATGTGAGTTTCTTCGAGTTCTGTACTCAGCCATAAACTTAGGCGAACACATGCCTCTAGTTCTAAGAGTTCTAATTCTAAAAATAGATTAATCACATTTTTCCCTGTGTTGCAGCAAACTTACAAGCCAGTTAAATGCCGTTTATAGAAGAGAGATGAAGAAAGAAATTGCTCCATCTCCATGCATCCTTCTTGCTCGGCCAGAAAGCAAACAATTCTGCTTTGCTCATTGATTACCAAAATAGTTTCTTGATGACTTGTTAATTTGATAGGTCAAGCAATTTATTAGGTGTTTCCTGTGTTTCCAGCTACAGTCTGCATTGCAAGGAAACAAGTAGTGTCTGTGGCATGGAAGATGAGTCTGTGTCTGATGAGAGCCATGTGTACCAAACTCCCATTTTTCATAAGTGCTGTCATTTTACAGATGTATGACCCTCTTCTCCTGGTTACAGAGGAGGGGGGACTGGGGGAAGATAATGTACAGGGTTCAGTAGAGAAACCCTTGTAGGCAGAAACACAAATCATGTCATGCAAACCAGAACAGGCTACAGGAACATCACATCTCTTTGCAGAAGACAATAACAGATAGGACAGAGAAAGATGGAGTCTAAGATGATTAGGAAAACAGGAATGGTTAATGGATAACAGCAACGTGGCGCCAAGCAGTTCATACCATGTCATAAAGATATGAGGCAACACAAACAGAGAGCAGGTAAAAGGTCTTTGAAATTCATCCAATCAATGCAGACGCAGATTTGTGTTCCCAGTATATTTGACAGAGAATAATACGGACTGTGGAAAAATTAATCTATTTCAAATTAAGTCTTTTGTTTTCTTAGCATCTCTTATTTTCACTGTGCAGTATATCATCTCCAATTTGAAATTACATTTTTGGTTTTGCTATTTTTTTTTTTAAACAGCTCTCCTCTGCAAATTCTAAGCACTTTTGCCTTCCAGCCCAGGGTTAACATGTATCTTAGGAACATCATTTCTCTTTTACATCAGACCAGTAAGCTTGAGAAACAGTCTGAAACACATGGGAGTAATTCCACCCCACTCCTCACCTCCTGTGGAGGTCCCTACTGTAATACTACTGCTGCAGAATTTGACTGGCTCCCATCGCACAGCAAAGGCATAGAGGGATCAGTGCTGCTAAGCCCCTGACCAAGAAGGCACTCAAAACTCTAAACCCCCATATATGTATGGGGCAAATTGAGATATTATACTTCCTCTGAAAATTTAGGGTTAGTAGGGAAGACAGATTAATCTCTAATTCTACTCAATTAAGGCATGTCTCTTTATTTTCTGTTTTAGTAAAAAATTACTCACAAATTACTCAAATGTTGATTGGCAATCTATGGCAGCCCAGTTTTGCGGTACTTGGCACACGTGTCGCAAAGTACTAATCCTGGAATAGCATTGAGAAGTTAATTTGTGATGATATAACTGTTCAGACAGCAAGGGTTCATTGTGTTTATACATGAAAAGTGCTTGGGACTAGGCTACGGTTGACTTATCTTAGGTGTTCCAAGTGAAAAAAAATTCCCTGAAGTCCTCACTGTTCAAAAGCTTGGATCCCTGGCATGCACAAATTTGCAAGTATGTTGTGGATCATAGATTCATTTACGTTGGAAAGGACCTTTAAGATCATCAAGTCCAACCATTAACCTAACACTACCAAGTCCACCTCAGCAGAAAGCAACAAGAAATGAAGTGAGGGCATGACAGTATCATTTGAATCAACCAGTATTTTTCTGAGAATCCAGTTAAAGAGATTCTGCTCTTTCTTTTCACATAAATACTCCTTGTAAGAAAGGCAGTAGTGTGCAGTCGCTGTGAAGCGACCATCAGTAAGTGGGCATAAGTAACCGACACCTACTAGTATTGGATAACTCTTCAAATCTAAATGACAGAAAATTCAAGAACACAGCCAACAGGCACTTTAGTAATGTGCTTATTTTTCACTAAATAATTTACTTTGCTTGCAAGTGTTTATCCTTACTCAGGCAAAGACTTCATTGACTTCAGTGGAAATTCTGACTGTACAAGGAATGCAGAATTTTTTTCCTCCTGTAAACAGAGGTTCTCTGGAATTGCAGCCTGCACATAATAAACCTCTGAAACAATTCAGACCCATCATTCTAATTCACTGTGAACAGAGCTTCAGTATATCTCAGCTAACAATAAACATAGGCTCTCCTCCCAGGACTATTGAAATCTATGGCAAAACTCCCAGTGACTTCAATGGGAGCTGTAGCAGACCCTGTGGCTTTCAAAGACCAGACCTGCGACGGTTTAGCATTCTGCCTACTCTAACTACAGGTCAAACCTTTGGTTTTGTAAAAAACAAAAGAGAAAAAGAATGTATTTTCTGCCTGGTTGATGGAAAAATATGTAAATGAGCAGTAACAGGCATTTATAATATAAAGTGCTACACGGAGAGCATGAACTCCATATCATTCACAATCAATTTTATATACTCATACTATAGTAAAATTCAGTCAATATAATGCTTTCCCACAGGTTCCAAATCACTAAATTACAGTTAAGTAGCATCATTTGCCCCAATCAATTACACAGAAAAGCTAAATAGATCAAAATAAGTTACATCTAACCTATTGTAAAGAATGTTAATTATTGCAGAGTTAAGACTAGAATTAAACAGAAAATGATGTGGTTTGTTAGATAACAAAGTTAGGAAAACATACGACTAAACCTCTGTATGCCATGATTACATCACATTTGATAACACTGTCCAAGATGCTGTTGTTTATTCTTTAGATAAATGTCCTAATCAATAGATACATGAAGACAAAATAAGAGTAATTAAGAGGAGTGTATTTGCTTCTCCATTGGTACATATCTATTGAAAGCAAATAGAATTCTCATCAGCAAAACTACTTTGAGTCTAACTTGCAGTTTTTCTTTTGATTTATAGCTTTTAGAAACATCATGTCAGGGATATGGCAAATATTCAAGCATTTGCTTAGCTAAAAGATAAAGGGCTATAAAGCCAGCTGAGATATGACACAGAAAACAAGGTTTAACATAGTACACTCAAAAACTGCAGGTCACCTTTCTTCAAGACCAGAAAGAAGCAACATGTCCCCCCATTGCACAAGGGTTTATGGAGAAAGAGTCTCTTAAATGCCTGGTTCTTTACATGATTTTTTTGTCATTGTCAGCAGATAGAGCAAATTCTAAAAGCTAACACCTTTATGCCATTACTCCATTCAAAAAAATTGTATTAATAAAGGCTTATAAGGCAAGTTTTCTCACCTGAATAAGCATCAAGATTTCATTGTGCTAGGACCTATACGAATACATAAGCTTGCAGTGAACTGGTAGTACAGAAACAACCAACTGCTTTTGATTCTCAGGACATTTTAAAACATGTTTCCTCAGGCAGCAATACCACTCCAGTTCAGTTTACCCCTACCTCTAACACTTGCTGCAGCTGTCTGATGAATCTGCTATAATCCAGATCAGTAAAATTATCTAGGTTTAAAAAACCAAAACACTCCCAACTAAATCTTCCTCTCCCCTCATCTCACCTAAAAAAGCCTGGGGATTTAAAACATAATCAGGATCATTTCAGTGGCCTATTTTATAGCCTGGTTCTCCAGACAGTTACCTCAGCACAGCTGAGAAGGGCACAGACTGTGATGCAGGATTATGAAGCTAGAGTAAAGAAGGACAGAGAACTTTTCATAGAGGCTTTGCCACTATCAAACCCATGAAAATAAACTACAACCTAAGTCTGCTTTTTTCCTTTGACAAACTATGTACTAAGCAGAAATAAGCATGTAAAGAAAAGCTCAGCTCTGCTTAAGTCAGGGAGTTACTCATCCCTTCAGTGAGGACTGCACCTTTTACATCTAACAGAATTTGTCTTTTTCAGTGCAGGCAGCCAAGGGCGATGGTATGTGTATTTTCTATCAGCCCTGAGTGCAGGGCTTTCCCTGCCCCTAAAGAAAACAGCTTCTGAAGATCAGACCCAAACATTAATTTTCTGTTCAGTATTCCTGGAATGCTCTCCTGCTGCCTTGGGCTTCTTAACTATTTGCACCTCACAGTATCCTATCTGTAAAGTGGGTGTTAAAATATCTCACATGCATCTATCTATCTCACATGGCATCGATGACAATTAATATTTATGTTGAGCTTTGAGAGACTAGAGTGAAAGTTAGTACAGTATAAATGCCGGGTTTTGTTCCTAGTGTACAGAAAAGCCTTAACAAAGCTAATACTTTGCTTTAAGGATCTTTCTGACAGACAAGGAATGAAACTAGTGAATGGAACTACCGGTGTCACATCAAAAGAGACCCTCTATTCACCCCATCTCCCTTCTTTATTTTTTGGCATTATCTTTTTCCTTCCTATCTTTCCAAGGCCCAAGGCATCAAAATTTACATTTTCTTTGCATTCTATCCTTAAGAAGAAAAGGAGGGAGGGAGTAGGAGGGGAAAGTAACAGAGATAAAAGGAACAAACAGCTCTAGATATCAAGCAGTGTAACCAATTCCTTCAAGTTAGTCTGTGCTTTTGAATATTTTATAATTTATAAACTGGAAACACATTACGCTTTGATTTTCAAACAGCAGCTGAAGTCACATGCCTGCTTTTAACCTTTTAAGGGATAAGGAAACTGATGGAGATAAAAAAATATTCACTTGTTATTTTCAGATGATCCTGGTGGTGTTCCAAATTTTGATGGTAGGCGGTGTGGAAGGGATTTGGGAGGTGGTGGAGAGAAAGGATGAAAGACATTTGGAAAGAAAAAAAAACCTGCTTGAGAACAGTTTTCAATCCTGTGAAAATGGGTCCAGATTCTCCCCTCAATCACTAGAATAACAGCATTACCTGTTGCTTTATAAAGGCTCTATAGTTTTAATGGTGATATTAAGCACAATAGCTGCTGTCAGGTATGCAAAATCATAAGACAGAGATTTTCTGCATTTCTTCAAAATTGCCTTTTTGTGAAGTCCTACTGTGCTTAAGGGCCATATCTTTAATTCATTTGTGACAAGACAGTGTGATCTGACTTGCCTTAATGTTCTGTAGTGTTTAAGGCAAGCTTTGTATTATAGTCCAAAACTCATTGCATTCAGTGAAGAAAGACTGCAAAGGAAACAATACACCACGGAAAGCTGGCCGGTAACACATCCATCTGAGTGAGAAATTCAGCCAGATATTAAGAGGGCCAGTGCCTACTAAGATGATAAGCCCCTCTATCTGCGAGCACACCAGAACAGAAGCGCTGAGCGTGGCTTTACATGCAAGATGTGAAACAGTTCTGTCCCAACTCTCAGCCAGAGCAGCAGTGTAAGAGACAGGCAGTACAGGGATACTGTACAACTTCAGCCCTTGAATTCTACAACGATAAGGCAGACTCCCAGGATTAACAGCCCTGTCAAGGGTAACTCTCTGAAGTGCTTATTTGTTTAGAAGAGCCACCTCATTCATCATTAAGGAGTGATAGAAATGGAAGCCCTCTGACACAATATCTGAAGTCTACCTGGATGTATGTTTTCTTGGTATCATAGAAAGCAGGAGATAAAACCTTGCTATCTGGTTTTGAAAACAGTATTAAAATGAAATACATTACTTGTGTTTATAATGTCTGGTTTCTAAGATGTTTATTTTATTGCTTTTCAGAGAAATATTGCAAGCCAACTTGAAAGTATGTACTTTCCATGATGAGCAGAAGTATACCTATAGGAACACACTCTTAAGTACAGCAATACAATTTCATCTTAAATTTTACACACCGCCCCCCCGCTCCGCCCCCCCCCCGCCCTAAAGAGAGACAGGTTTTATTTTACTGTCTTGGAACTTTAAATAGATGTTTCTGATCACGAGTAATGACACTTGTCTGGTAACATCACAAAACTGATTTTTTTGTTAAGCTTCATTTAGCTAAAAAGTGAATTCAACTAAAAATTTGTAATATGGAAAACCTGAACTACTCATCACAGATTTTTATTACATGGAGATATCCTATATTGTAAAATCAGAATCTATTTCTTTATTAGTTGGATTTCTCAAATCTGGGGTTTTAGTCACAGCCCATCTTTCTTCTATATCTTACTTAAAATTATGGCCCGGAGAAAGGGTCTAATAAACAACATATTTTAAGAGCTGTCAATGACTTGTAAATACTTTCCTTGGAAGTCAGAAGACTCAAATGAGGATGGTAAGAAGCAACAGAGACTCAAGAATATAAAACACTAGAAGAAGTGCTGGGAAGCAATCCCTCACTCTGTTGGTGGTCTTGTAGAAACTGGACCTAATTGGATGTTAGGAATTAAAGATATCTTGTTCTGTCATTTTGACAACGTGTGTAGTGAAGCAAACTAGGGAAGCTCTTGTTTTACCAATATATACTCCATTAAAATACATATATAACTTTTCCAATTCAGAAAAACTGTCATTTACTGTAAGGCCAAGCATAAGATTTCAATAGAGTTGTGGTAGGAAACGGTAATTTTGTTTTGTTATCCATCCCATGTTTCATAGTCTGCTACCCTCTGCTAAATGCATTGTGAAAATAAGACAAAAACAATCCAAACAAATGAAAAAAACTTGTATTCAGTGCTTCATTAATTTTGTGGTTTGTTTTTTTTTTTCCCCTGATGAACAAACATGTATAGGGAAAACTGTCTTAAATGAGTGTGGGGGGTATTAGCACACTCCCAACCCATATAGGAGCAGTCTGACAATGGGAAATTTTACATATTTCAGTAAGAGAAAAGAATTACGCAGAATTACTGTCTTCAACACAGTAATGGTGTGACTAGAAATACTAAATCCTGTCAACAATTTGGTATCAGAGTTGATGCTGGCACTGTTTTTAAAATTAGTAACTGACATATGTTGTGTATGACATGGTGTCAGTCACTGTACGTTTGAAATCATCATAGATTTCTGCTATGTTTCTGATTTTTCTTTTTTTTTTTAAACATCTGATTACCCCTGACTATTCAAGAACTGCTCCCTTAGAAAGTGCTAATTAAGATACTGAAGAGCCTCATCTAATATTTATACTTCTGGTGTTGCACTAGATCATTTTGCAGTGCATGAACAGCGTCATGAAGAAGGAATTAGAAGCAGTATAGCTTTGAGCCTCAGATAATCCTTCACTGATTAGTGAGATTCGCATCATCACCTATTCTGAATGCACTCCTCTCAGGATGTTGATAAAGCCCTCCAGTATCACAATATGGACTTCTAAGCACAGCTACGGCTTTTCTACCCAATCAAAGTGAAACCCTCAGTTCACCTGGTTAAGCTAGCTAATCCTAAATCGGCTTTTAGATTGTCACTTAACAACTCTGAGGCACTCCAGAAGGATCCCACACAAATCCTGTGGTAAATGAGGCCTAGGCTGAGTGAAAATGAACAAACAAAAAGCTTTAAAAATGGACAGCAAATTCTTTATCTGAGACATATTTTTATTTCTTCAGAGTGAGAGTTAAGACGTAAGGAGTTGGACAGTTCTGTTAAATTGGTCTTCACATGATGATGTACGCCTGCTTAGATTTCAGATGATGACATATGACCACGTATTAAACTGCAAACTAATGCAAATAATGTGCAGAGGGCTTGGTGCTTTGTAATTTTTGAATATGTGGATAGAAAATTACAGGTTTTAATAAAGAATTTGAAAAGTTTTGGTAGTTTGTACATATTTGCTGGCTTAAAAAATGTCTGAACAATCTGAATTTATTGATGAACTCCCCAGCAGTATGTCACCACCTTCTGATGAAATTTTTAGCAAAAGTTACAGTCCTATGTTAATGTCTGTACCTTGCAGGAAACTGTATGCTGTCATCTAATCCCTAGGGCTACACACTATACAAACAGTATTGAAAAGCCTTCTTCCTTCTGTAGGAAGGGATCAGCATCAACTCTGGTACCAAAGGAAGAAAATCATGTCCCCTGTAGGCAGGGACCAAGTGTAGGCTGGCAGCAGTGTGGCCGTAGCTGTGGATCGGCAAGCAGAATGCAAGATAATTCTTGCATCTGTTACTAGAGATGGACAATAGGTACTGCCCGAGTAGGTTTGCACTTCGGCTTCTTACATTTCATAGGCTGTACTGTAAAATTATTCCATTGAATACTCTGTGATTTGGAATCTCATACTGGAATTTGTAGTACTAATAAAGGAAATATGCTCTGAAATCATCTTAGAACTAAGTGATAGCTGGAAATTGAACTTGTAACGCAGAATTACTCAAGTTTTAAAAATCTTCCTTTTGCAGTGGAATGAAGGAGCAAGATTCCCAGCATCACCTGAGAAGCGAAGGCACTCACAGCAAAAGTTGCCACGCACAGCTGTGAGTGGCAGAGGTCTTGCCATCTGAAGCAGATCACTCAAGTACCAATGCCAGATTAAATAGAAAAAACACACAGAGATATAAGTTTATTATCTTTCATGCTGAATTGTTTAGAAATAATAAATAGTATACACAAACCCTATACCACGGTAGTTTATTTTGTCTTGTGGGAAGTTTTAACAGTTTCTGGGATTAAACGGCTTTCCCATTCTGTGAAGGGTCTGATGTAAACTCTTGTACTGAGGCTTAAAGTCTTAAGGTTGTTAGAAGTTTCCATCAGTCAGTCTGTATGTCAATGGATAAAAAGTTGGTTGCTGATCTGACCTGCTCATCGCTCTCTGGAAAGATGCCATCAAACTACAGACACATTTGGCAATGCTGGGGGAGGGACGGGGAATGGGAGAATAGGGTTATTCAGGGAGAAAAGTGAGTTCCTCTATGCCTTAATGCCAGGACATTGAGACAAAACCTTAGAAAACTCCAAACTAATTTTGCACATGCGTATGCTCATTTTGGAATTGAAGCCTCCACTTTATAAAACCCTAAGAATTACATACGTTTTCCTATTTAACAGGAGGAGAAAAAAAATGGGCTACTTTTTATTTCTGAGACGGGTTAAAACAGCCTTTGTTGTTTAACGTGCTAGCTCCGTGATTTTGCTGAACAATGTACACGTGCAGAATTACACATTAGTTCACTGCAGGACAGACTAGCAAATGTCTAAGAAAACTGCAGTAGCCAAAAATCACTGTTAAAGTTATTTAATATCCATTCACCTGAATAAGAATAATAGTTATAGCACTCTTCAAATTTATTTTGCAGTAATTTTTAAATCAATCATCTCATGGGATTTCTGAAAGCTGTAAAAACCTCTCACTTAAATCCAGCATATTATTTTTTCTCTGTTAACATGCCATGAATTTTTTTCCACTGGTGCAGTAACCATCTTTTACGTTGAGACTGCTTTTCTAATTGCTTAAATTGATCATTTTAGCTGCTTTTAGTTGCTTGTTCAGAAGCAACAAATTGTCTGATTTGTGGGTGTCACAGTGAAATGTCTTTAATGAGATTCAGCATTTTCTACCACCTTACAAACTTAAGTAGTGCTTTTGTTTCTCGCTCTTTAGATCCAAGTGTATCCATCTCTAAATTTATACTTGCAAATATTAGAACAATCCTGAACCAAATCCTGCAACACAGTATTTAGGGAACATCCTTTTTTTTTTCAGCAATGGGATTCTTGCCTTAAGACGATGTGAGTAGGGTGGGATTGGTATTTGTCTGCATTTTGGCAAAAGGGGTTTCCTGCCTCTAGCGATTCCCTTAATTCTGTTGTCAGCGGAGAGTATCTGTGGCAAGGATTTAACCTATAAGTTGAAGGGAAATCTTCTTATTCTGAAGTATAAGAAACAGTGGTTATTACAGGCCAGACCCTGAGATTAGGTTTTACTGCCCAGACATTAAGTTAAGGCATGTGTAGGTAGTTTAATGATCCACAGATCAGAGGCTGTTTGCATACCAGTGCTGCTCTGCAAATTTACAGGAACCTGAAAGCACTCCTAATTTATAGGTTTTAAAATATTGGGACCACATTTAGAGGAAGCTGAAAGCACTTCTAATTTACATATCTTAAAATATAGTGACCATATTTTTTTTAAAAAAGATGTATGTTATTAAAAAAGGCAGCTTAGCTTAATTAAGGGAAAAAAAGCTGCAGACTCTGGAGGTATTTTCACTGTGGCCATATATCTTGAGGGATGTACCTTCACTGTAGTACTAGGCCTAACAAAGGCTTAATGAATGGGATCCAGCTCACCTGACTTAAGATGTCCACACTGGGAATCGGAGTCCCAGCAGACTACCTGTTTCGACCATATAGTCTGTAAAGAGCTACACACAATTTTCATGCGTTCGCCCTCCGATGTGTTTCAACAGCTATTTCAGACTGAGGTGGCCTGCACTGGTTACTTTCTTCTAAGCATGCATACTGCCGGCACCAAGCAGTTTAGATGTAGATACCTGAATGTGGCCACATGAGTCCTGCTGTGTGAATGCAATATTTGTCTTCCAGACTAGAATGAACAGTAAGTCCAAAGAGAAATAAGTTGTTTGTGAGTTTTGTAAAAGTACCCTTCCATGCTGCGTAGTAGCTTCCATAGCTATACTATATGGTCTGCTTTGTAGCCTATGGAAATCATAGCTCATTCACTTCCAAGTAAAGTTTTATTACAAGTGAGAGGCTGCCTAATGCATATGTTTTTGAAAATGGCATTTAGAGATCAGCTAGCTATACCTACCTGGCATATAGCAGGCATGTCACATGCCAGAAGTTGATGACGAAGGTGCTCAGGTCACGGGTACGTCTTGTCGCACCCTGTTTGTAGTTGACTAAAACAAGCTAATAAAAGTTAACTAGGTTAATTTTTATAGCTCTTTCTATTAGCCAAATGCAGAGTTTATCATTTAGGAGAAAGGTAGTATCATGATAGATGGAAACCAAACATTAAGCACAGACAGCACAAACAGAAGCCAAGCATAGGTCACTGGACAATCAAATCAGGCAACAACAATGGTTTTAGGAGTGACTGGGGGCATAGTTCAACACACAGGACAAACCCATTAGTTTGCAGAAAGTAGATTATTCTTTTGAATTTTACTGATTAATCTTTTTTCCAGAAGGAAGAGTTGAGTCTTTTGAAACCTGTCAACAATTCATTCCTCTTGTCACGTTTTCTAGACAGAGGTGGAGAACTCCTCTCACAAACCTTTGTGGTAGGTCACTCGGTGATAATCAGTATCTGATGGGGTGGAATAATCATGTTACACAATGGTGTAGGTTATAAAAACCCGAAAGAATCTAGTAAGGACAGAAAGGGTCAATATACAAAGAAGAACAAAACAGCTGAAAAACTAGGCCCAAACCACATCACTGAAAATGGTTATAAAACAAGGCATGCTTATGTCTAATAAGATAGATGTTCTTGGCCTTGATTTCTTGGAAGATTTCCCTATATGTCAGTATTGAACCAAGCACTTTGGAATAGTGTTAGGAATTTATATCCTGGGGATGCCATCTTCTAGACAAAATAAAATCAATATCCCAACTAGTCAGAATTTTTTTACTGCTTGTTCCAAAATGAAGTGTTCCAAGTGTTCCAAAATCTCCTGTCTTCAACAGATTCCAGATCCTGTCATAACTCAGTTCTCACTGCAGTTTCACGTAGATCTTCAAATCTACATCGTGGTCCAGTTACACTGTGTATGACAAAGTGATTACAAACTACCGCTGCTCTTGTGGTACCACATTGCTGTTTGGTAACGCTGATTTTGTGTGGAGTTGTATTTTGGAATACATTCACCAAGAAAGGCACTGTCATATGCGGTATGGCTACTAAAAGTATATTCCTGTAAAATGACCATTTATAAACCACTTTTAAAAGGATCTTCTGATTTATTTAATCTGTTTTTAAATGTTTTATATTTATGAACAGATTGAGTTTATGTGACCTGGGCTAGCATGGTTTCTTCAACTGAAAAAAAAGGAAGAATATTACTGTTGTAATATACTAGTGAATAAAAATAAAACCCCAACAGGACCAGAAGCTAGGATTGCTAAGGTAAGAGGCAACCACATTTACTAAGTTTAAACAGACACTTGTAGGAATAACCTGAATGTACTGTCTTTTACCTTGAAAAGAAAGGAAGAGAAGAGAAGAGCTTACAATTATATTCATCAAGCTGTTCTGGAACAGGCAAAAGAGAGAAAACTTACTGATGTTGATGCCAGCTATATCAGACACATTTGACAGTTGCACGTTGTCTAGTCTATACGTGCATTTGTGCATGCCTATATATGTTTACTGGCACTGCATATGTTCCAGTTGTTTCTAGCAAAAGGTTGCTTAAAAGTCAAAGTGGATATGACAAAGTGAATAAGCCCAGTGAATATGGCAGAAAATAAATTATGCTTTTTTTATATGATCCTATGGTTATTGAAACCAGAATGTAGTATTAATTTAAGTCCAAGCTCCTAATTTATGGAAAACTTCAATTAAATCAAACTTAGTCCTCAATTTGTATTGAATGTCTACGTCTATCAACAGTACAGAGATGTCAGAAATAAGACATTTTGAGTTGGTGAGTTTTAACATAAACTGGATTTGAGGTGATACTGGCTTGTCTGGAAAGCTGTTTTAAAATACGTTTGAAAACACGGTAAGACTCACTGGGTAATGAAGCTGCAGTTTACTAAATCTGTGGCAAATTTTCTACTGACTTCCTGTGATACCAAGTTTTCTTCCTGTAACTGAATAAATCTTACGCATTCAAGATCTGTGCAACTTTGTTCTCCTTGTATTTGCATTAAAGAGAAAATGTATTTGTAGCATATATTGTGCAGTTTTCAGCTAAAAAGAGTTTTCAGCAAAATATAGATGCACATGTATTATTAACAGGCACTGTTTCTTTCTTGTCTCTCAAGCACACCCTGAACTGCAGCCTCCCTTGAATAGTTCTACCATGTGCAACTAGGACTGGCTCACAGACCCAAATCTAATTCTGTGTTCATGTCCTTCCCCCCTGCTTAAGTATGCTCCTCATCTTGTCCTCTAACAAAAATGCTACTAGTGGAAAACACAGGGAGTTTTCACCCTAAAGTAATAAACCTAATTCTAACCATTCTAATAACATGCTAAGAGAGACAAATTAAAAACAAAAACAAAACAACAGAAAACTCAAAAACCAAACCAAAGCAAAAAAGCACATACCTTAGTATGGGCTTCTAGTCCTAGAAGAACCTGCATTTCATGGCCAAATTTATCAGTTAAATGAGAACCTCCAATTAAACCCACGGTTTGTGAATCTTACTACAGGTGCTGGGTTTGTTGTTTTAAAGAACTCAAAATTCTGAATCTTGCTACTTGAGTAATTGCAACATGAGGTTGCATTGTGATGTTTTATAATCGTCCTTTTACAAACAATCTCATGACTATGTTCAGTGACTCTTGTAAATAGCAAAAAGTCTCGATACATAGAAATAAAATTGAAGAGGAGGACAAAAGATCCCACCTGATTTTTCAAAATCTTGTACATAATTTGAAGTGTTGGCTTACTTCAAACCCATTCTTAAGCTATCTTAACTATTTTGTTCATCTCTCTTTTTTCCTAAGATGCCACTCCCCCTAGTCATAATAAACAAGTGCCCATACTGAACCAAAAAACTGTGAGAAGAGGATCTGGCAAAGTAAATAAATAACCCTAAATAAGAGAAAAAATATCCCACTGCAGGAATACAGAATTCTATTTGCATCACTGGCATTCTGGAAAGCTGAAATGTTTTATAGGCAGCACCATATGCTAGAGAACAGAAGATACTCATGGGCATTTTTATGAAAGCAGGGAATTTGCCTCTAGGAAGTTTTCGTGTGTTTGTGGAAACTCACAAGCTTCCCATCATTTTCAAGCATCTGTGATTTTCTTTCTTTTTTTTTTGGTAACATATGGAACTGCCACTTCAAAACATGCCCTTGCATCACTATGAAATGTATATTTCATTTCTCTAATCCTCTATGGCAGCCAGAGAAAAAATATATTTCAAAACATATTGTATTTGTTGTGGAGTTAAAGGGATAGCTTGAGCTTCCTGTATTGCAACTTCAAACTTGAAGCCTCCTCATCAATGAAATAAAAATGGCTGGTAAGCACTGCTTTTGGGCTGTGACAGTTACCATGCCTGGTGCTTAAAACCCAGCTAACATAACTGAAAGAACAAAGAAACAGTAAGTTTAATCTATCTAGGCTTTTGGATACAAACGTCAGTATGAAAAATCCAGGAAGAAGTGTGGAGGAAAAAAGAATCTGTTATGTGATTTCAGGATATTTTATGGTGTATGGCAGAACTAGCCTTACTTTGAGTCCATCACGTTGTGTATAGGTTGTACTTGAGCAATTTACAATACAATTGTACTGCAGAAAAAGTTTTGGATATGAAATATGAAGGATGAAAATGTTTCCAGGTGGAAAATATTACCAATGTCAATATGCATTACAACTGCTAGGAAAATGTCCCACTTATCAACTAATATTTAAAACCAGTATTGCTTTGTAAAATGATTTTCTTTGAGTTCATTACAGAGCTCTGAAGATCTCTGTATTTTTAGTTTGCATAAAAAATAAAGAGAAACATCTTTCCCTCAATCTCAGCAAATTCCTAAGTCACAGAGACCTACTAGCATTATATACATTATAAATATACATAAAATACAGGAATGTTTATTAGTACTTCAAAGCGCCTCTGGCCCCTTCACAGTTTTCAGATGAAAATACAAACTCATCCACCCTGTAAGCACGCTTCTCAGCAAATATATATATACTTAGAAAAAATTAGGGTTCTCCCATACTTCTTTTCCACTTGCAGGACACCACTTAGGGAGAAATGGCTAAGCTATCATAAACTCTCAGACTGCTTCAGAGGGTGCTTCAGAGGACAGACACAGAAGTTGCCTTATTCTCCTTCTCACATGTTCCCTACCTACACCAGTACTGAGACAACATACAGTTCGCCATTAACAACACACCGTGTTAAAGAGAACTGGTCATTGAAAATATACCCCAGAGAGAACCTGCCAACTCACCACATCGTTTTACACACTGACATTGAAACATGCTATGTGAAACAAAAAAAGTAGACTTGTGACGTGTTAAGCCCAACTTATTTTACTGTGCTTATTCATTTGAACGTTGCAAACTGGAACTCTGAATCACTCATGGTTAACTCTGTACAAATAATTTCAGTGAATTAAATGGGCATAACAAGGTTGAACATGTGTAGCATTATTTGCAGGATCTTCTAAGTCACTGGTCCATAATGAGTCATCCTCATTATACCCAGAGAAATGCTACTGCTAGCAGAGTTTTGAAAGCACCTACGAGAATTCATTTTTGCCATTCAGGCTTAACATGCATAGCTCAGTCTTTGAACACGCTGGGATGTTTATATAGCTGCACACATTTGATATTGAGACAAGGTAAATCCCCACTTTTCTTTCTTGTCTTTCAGGTACTTTCAGTGGTTTCTTTGTGTTTGTCATTCTGTTTGAATTTTGCAATCCTAATTCTCAAAACCAGCTGTAGAATAAACAGAGAGGCTTTGTGACATGAAAAAAAGAGGCAGATGAACAATAAATAGCAAATAATGCAAGATGCTTTTGCATTTCTTACTTTAAACAAAATAAATTTAGAGTAAAAGCTTTTCTCAGAAAAAACGAAAGGCCAACATGAAATAATTTTAAGTGGCTACGAAGAGGCCTTCAGTATCTTTGATACATACTCAAAACCCTTTGTCAGGATTTTCTCAGTGGGTTTTTTTTTGCTTAGCGTCTGTGGGAATTACCTGAGTATTTTCAGTCAACAGCTGCTGGAAAGGCATCCCAGTGGCTCCCATCTCTGAGACTGCAGTCCATTCTGTGGATCCTTGTCCAGCTTCTGCTGGGGCTCCCTGGGAATGAAAAACATATCACTAAGTAAATCACGCACTTTCGTTCTGTTTCTCTCTAGATGGCAGCATTTGCCTTAAGGACTTCTCTCTAGATGAACAGTTCTCATACAGGAGTAACAATAAGGGCTCAAGAAAAATACTGTCAGGGGCCAGAAATTCTTTGCCATTTGTTTTGGTTTCATTTTCATACTTTTCACCTTTTGCTGTTTTTTGTTTTGGGGGGGTAGCTTTTTGTTTTGTTTTTTTTTTTTAGCATGCATAACTCTTCATATCGATAACTGAAGTTGTTTTAGCACAAATAGTTAAAAGCTAAATACCCCAGTGCAACTGCACGTATGAAATCAAAATACAGTGTGAGTTCAATTAACAGTAGAGCAACATGCACAGAGTAAGCAAAATATGTTACACTGACATGGATTAAAACTAATGAGTTGAAAACTTCCCCCCAAATTCCAAACACATCTAAGACAATGTTTAAAGCCTGAAAACAGTTGGCAAGCTAGCTGTGCTTTCAATTTCTGAACTCTGTATATTTGTTATAATTCAACATACTGAAAAATCCTGTTCTTGCACATTCCTGGTTTTCATACAGACCCTGAAAGAAGCAGATTTATAAAAGACTTACTTATTTCTAAGGATGAACACACCTTCACATTTTTAAATCAAACTTTGAATCATTTGATATTTGCCATTTGCTAAAAGCCTGATCCATACGTTTAGGGAAGAATCTCAGTTGAGTTCCATAGCCTCATTGATTTACAGGGACTAAACAGAGATCTCTGTAGGCAAGGAGACTCAACTGAGAGACATAATCTGCGTCAAACACCGCACAACCAGCCGGCCAAAAGGCCGGTCAAAAGAGGGGATTACCCCGCTGTATTCAGCGTTGGTGCAGCCTCACCTTGAGCACTGTGTGCAGTTCTGGGCCCCACAGCTTAAGAAGGATGTGAAGGTCCTTGAATGCATCCAGAGGAGGGCAACAAATCTGGTGACAGGGCTGGAAGGCATGTCCTGTGAGGAGCAGCTGAGGACTTTGGACTTGTCTAGTTTGGAGAAAAGGAGGCTGAGGGGCAACCCCACTGCTCTCTACAGCTTCCTGAGGAGGGGAAGTGGAGAGGGAGGTGCTGATCTCTTCTCCCTGGCACCCAGTGACAGAATGTGTGGGAACGGCTCAAAGCTGCACCAGGGGAGGTTTAGGCTGGACATGAGGAAGCATTTCTTTACCGAGAGGGTGGTCAAACACTGAACAGGCTTCGCAGAAAGGTGGTCGATGCCCCAAGCCTGTCAGTATTTAAGAGGCATTTGGAAAATGCCATTAGTAAGTAACATGCTTTAACTTTTGGTCAGCTCTGAAGTGGTCAGGCAGTTGGACTAGATGATCATTGTAGGTCCCTTCCAACTGAAAATATTCTATTTTATTCCATGCCATTGTATTGTCAGGTAGACTACCGTATTTGTTCTAATTATATTCCCTGAACCCACATATACCTGGTGCTTCATCGTTGGAAATAGCTATACATTTTGACAGTCCTTACTGTAGCCTTATTCATCCTTTTAGTAATTCATTACTAGATCCCTTACTTCTACAAAATAGTTACAATGAAAACTGCATATTTTTTTATTATGAGGATGTGATATCTCTAGCCTGCATTAAATGAAAGAAATGAGAATTACCTAAAATGGGAAAAAATTCATTTATTATTAATGCATTTTTTTAAAATAAATGCTATTCATTAAAAAAAGACACGTATATTACTAGGTATATGCAACATACAGTCTTCTTGGCTTTCAAGTAGATCATAGCTGCATTATATATCGCTCTGGTAAATTTGTCCAAAAAGATACACTGCAATCATACTTAATCCGCATTTTTAAGTGCATCACCACATGTACTCACAGTAGGAAAAGAATGCTATCAGTTGTGGTAATTTTTTAGCAGAAATATATAACTCATTCCCTATTTACTGCCTTCCATGTATAGTCACTGCACCAATGTTTCCAGATTTTTTTTCTAACTTGTCTATCAGCTAGACCTTCACTGTCAGCTCTGTCTATACTCTGAATCTCATACAAACTAGACCTTTTTTTTTTTTAATGAACGCCATCTTCGTTTTTCTCATGCTTCCTCTCCTTCTCCCCCCAGTTTGCATTTGTCTCTTAGTCCCCTAAGACTTCTTGACTATTAGTCTTTGACCTGGGCTGGGCTGGCAAGCTGAGCCCGTGGATCCTTGGCTGTCACAGTCATGGCATTGCCCTGGACAAGATGGGCTTACTTAAGTTCTGCCTGCCACTCTCAACTGGAATACACGTCTTAAAAGACTATGACGTAAGGGGAGATGTTGGCCTTTCACTACCTGTTATTAACAATTGAGAAAAGGAAGAATATGTTAAAATAAAAATGCCTCAAATATACAGTAGGAATGGGCAAAGTGTTAACACATCTAGCAAAAAATGTTAAAGTAAAAGCATAAAAATTTAACGCTGTAGCAGTTTGATCCAGCATCCCTATTTTATCTGCTTATCTCAGCCTCATCTGATGAATGTCTAGCCATTCAAGAATTTATTCTCCTCTCTCTCTCTCTCCCTCAGAGGAAACTTTTATAATTAGTTTTAAAAATAGTGTTGTGGAGACTTGGTGGCCAAATGCCTATTGATCATGTGGAAAGCTACATTCTTCTTCTGACTTCAAAGACCACAGTGCTATCCAAGGAACTAAAACTGGCAGCCAAAATACCAGGGGAGAAACAGATAGGGGTAAGGACAGAAAGATTGTATCTCAGAGTGAGGAAAAGAAACAATCTTCAAACCTTTCACTTCAATTACAGCAAAGGTACAAAGCTACTGCAAGGTGCCAGACTTGTTGGAATAACTTTTGAAGAGAATAAGAATTATTTGAATAAATGGGTTATAAATCTACTTGACAAAACCATCTATAAAGTTACAAAAGCAGCAGTTCTTTCTTAAGTTGATAGGAACAGAGCGGTCATGTTTAATTTAATAATCAAGCAATCCGTGGACATTAAAACAAATGGCATACTCCAGATACATTTTCAAAGAGGGTGGAAAAAGTCATCATATTGAAATCAGATGCCATGTGCATCACACATCATTTCTTCCTGTACTGTACTCCTGTCCTGCTTTTTCCAGCTTTAGAAAGCTGTTTCTGTTTCTTCTCCCTCAGTTGATATGATCCAGTTAAATCCAAGCTTTGGAGACACATGAAACATCAGTGATTACTTGATTTCTCAGCATATAAATCTAACTACAAAACTTACTATATAGGACTCTGTTATGAGGTAACTTTTCCTATGCAACATTTTTGCCTCAGCTGCTATCTGCCCTGAGACCTGCATTAACACAGTACTGTCACAGCTGATCTCCATATAACATATTAAGCAATGGTTTTCCCAGAACAACCTGATAAAGCAACAAAAGGATTAGACAACGCCTTTCAGTTTTTCAGTAAGCAGCTTCAATGTAAGTTCAACTCCAAGCAGCTTTTAGCTTCTAAAAAATCAAGGCCACAAATAGCTTCTGTGAGATGCGAACTGCTTAGAAAGGAAGCTCTTTCTTTTAGCTTGCCACTCTGCCAGCTTTCCAAAGCCCTCCTCCGCTGCTCAGAACTTGGCCCGGCGCTTTCACACCAAGCAGCAGCTCAGTTCCTAGTCCCCCTTCTCTTTACCTCACCTGACCCCTGCAGCACTCTGCAGGAGTGAGCAGAAGGTGTCTGTGCATCTGAGCAAAGGGCGCAAGCCGACCACGAGGGCAGGCAGCGGGGGCAGCAAGCGGCAGGCAGCCTTCCTGATTCTTAGTCAGTGGCTGAATTAATCAGGGCAGGTCATACAATAAAAGAAGTTAATCAGACTAAGCGCTGTCTCATCCCATGCCTGCCCGGTTCTACCACCGCTTCGCACAGCATGGGAGGCAGAGCTGTACCCTTGCCTTAGCCGTATTCTACTGTTGCACTTCATTCCATCCATAACAAAGCAAACGTCCACATTTGCAGGTTTTGGCATGCCTCGGTCTTTGCCCAGTAAACCTCCTCAACCTGAGCTGAGAGTAATATTAGATTCTCTCACATTCATCTCCTAAATTTACGCCACCAGATGGGAACCCCAAAAGCTGAAAGGAGGACAGAGGCTGCAGAGGTTCTGCCTGCTTCTGTGGGCACAGCCAGCCATCAGGAGAACTGCAGCACAAGTGCCTGCACAAAACCCCATAAAACCTGGAGTTGTCTCTTCAGATGTTTAATTGCTGAAACCCCACCCTGGTATCTTAGTAGGCCGTCAGAAAAGACCTTCAGCAGAAACTCTGATAAAGGCTTTACATATTATTGAGGTTATTTTACTGTTTGTGTGCTTATACCTTGCTTGCTTGCTAAGGAGAACGTTGCAGGGCGGCATTTTGAACAGCTATTAGCTATGGCTGAATGTGAATGTTGGTACACAACTTTTCCAATTTGGCATCAGTTTACTATGTGGTATCAAAGGGGCTATATATTATACCTGCGGGAGGACACATTTGAACAAGGTACTAGATTTTAATGTCTGTGAATTGTGTGGTTCTGTTAACTAGAAAATAACAAACACGAATTGTGAAAACAGGAAAAATATTAGCCAAACTGATTCACATACACAATGAAAGTTATATTACTAAGCTATGAGCTTCCTGACCTGCTTAACACACAAGAAGCTCTTCTTCAAAGTCATTACAATCAGTTCGCAGTATCCATATCTTGCTTTACTAAAGCAAATTTTTCAAAAAATAAAAAAGGTGTTTTGCATGGCTTTGTAACTTTGCTTGCCAGTCTTTCCAACTCACATCTATTGCAACACTATGAGAACTTTTATTATATAAATATACAACTACTTGTTCAATAGGCAAACCAGATGATCTTTGTATGCAGCTGAATAATATATGCATATACATATAGAAAAAAGCATAAAAGAGAAAGTCCAAGTAATATTTTTGCTCTTACACAGTTCAAATAAAAGTGCTTCAGAATAACCATCTACACCCTAGAATGTTTGATAACTGCACTAATGCTGAAGACAGAGAATGGAGTTTGCAAAGTAGCCACCTAATGAGCGGTCTTAAAATCTGCATTTCTTTGTGTAACTTGGTACACAGGATTGCAGCTAACAGTCAAGGCTCTGCGTTACAGGCAGATGTGAGTTTAACACTCTGTGATCTTTACCAGATGCTCTGAACTGGCTCTGGTCTTGGACCTATGACAGTTTTGCCTATCCACTTTCAGATGTCACCAGCCTCCGCTAGAAATGAAAGGATTGTCTTTCCTTGAAAATGTATGGTTTTTACATACTGTTTAGATGACTGACCTTGACAGATCAAGAACAGGTCCCACACCATTTTATTTCCACTGGCTGAAATGGAACTCTTCATGGTGTAAATAGGTTATTTGTGAGATGGCTATTTCACTCTCTTTCAAAAATATATTTGAAATATATTAAATACCTATATTTTTAAATTTTGTCTAATTTTCTATTTCAGGTCTTTAAAACAATTACACTATGTGGAACAAAAAGAAAATTATATCAAATACTTGTGGAGGTTTTTTTGTTGTTTGTTTTTGTTTGTGTTTTTTTTTTTTAAGAATAATAAGGGGAAAAAAATTCCTTAGCCTTAAGAGAGTGCAAACACAAAGTTGTTTTTTCTTTCCTGTTTGATACTTTTCTTTACCAGTAACAAATACTTCTGACTTCTACTCTACTTAACTATTAAAGTACTTATACCACCACACTTTTATATGTTCCTTAAAGCCAAAAGGTTTTCTTCTCCACCCTGCCTTTTCACTTAATGAAATAGAAAAAATGAAACGAATACACCAAGTACTTCTTGATTGTTATACAAAAAAGTTATTGCTTTTCAGAAGCCCTCTTCCTTCTCCTCTAAAAAACTGCTTTCAACGTAGGGAACTTAGTATGGCAAAAATTGGAATGTATGATTACACAAAAACATGAGCTTATTAATAACTGTAGTGATCTATCTTCAATAGAAGCAGAATAACAATTTAGACAGAGAAACAGTAAAGTCAAGTTCCATATCTTTCATAGAGACTTAATGATAGAGTACAAATATTAAGAAGGCAGAAGAGTCTGTTTATAAGACCCCGAAGTTTTACAACAAATCTTGGGATTGTCTAGTATATGCCATAATAATTTCCATATTCTGAATCTCTTGAGTTTTTAAAAACTGCATTTTGATATCTTGATCCAAGAGTTATTCACAGTAAATTGAGAACCCTGAAGCTCTGCAAAAGACTATAGCAGCATTTCTGCCAGTAAAAATATAAGAACGAAGTACAGACCCCACTTGGCTCAATTCATCTTTTCTTTCCCCTCTTTTCTAAAGTGCTCCTTGCTCATCTTTGCCCTGGGACATTATGCGGCAGACTGATCACTAAAGTTCACATGCTTTTTATCCATTAATAGCTTATGCCAGAAATACTTCAGCTCTTCCTGGAGCTAAGACACAAAGGTTGCCAAGAAAACGGCCTGACTGCCTCTGTGCTCCCAATCCACTAGGTGTCTTACTAGCTCGCCTGAAGGCAGCATCTCAATGTCTCTGGAAAGACATTGACCTTGCACGGTGCCCTCTCACCTCTGGCAAGATAGGTTCGAGTCTCCACTGCACAGTGTTTCAGTATGGGTCCAGGTGGGTCATCTTGCTTCAGAAAGAGTTCCCATGTATGCTATGGTATGGTTTTGCATAGGAGTCAGAAGAACCAATAAAACTGTAAAAGAATATACCCATCCACCCCCGCAATTGTTATATGAAGTTTTCTGTTCACTGATGATGTTAAAGGAGAGGCCTGATACTCCACAAGGGATGACAACTCCAATCCCTTTATCCATAAATATTAAGACAAACAGTGCTGCATTGTCCATATCCCAGCAGTCCCTTGGGCTTTGTGGGCAACAGAAGGATCGACATACTCCTTGTTGCCTAACACAAGCAAGTGATCCAGGAGGTCACTTTGGCAAATTGAGCTCTATGCTTGATACAGTTCTAGAGGTTTCCCTGACAAATAATCACTCCCCATGATCCACAGTGGCTTCAATCAATTGAGAAGAATGAGTTACTCTAGTAGTGAAAATGTACAGAAATTAACTGTAAAGTGAAACCTCCTTCTATGAGTCATGGTCCATTCAATTGAGTTCCTATTTTAAGTTTCAAGGTTTTCATTAAAATATAAATGAATTTTACAGTTTCTTAGGCCATGGCCTTCTGGTGATCACATACCAAGCTGCCCAAGTAAGAAATTCCTTCAGGGGAGTTCTGAAGGAGCATGAAGTGCACATGGACATCTGAAAAGTGTGATTTGCTGGAGAAGGTCTAGAAAGGTTATGCTTACTTTAAACTTCCAAGTTAGAGGTCTCTTAAAGTCCAGCAGTGTGGAAAAATAGAGCTTTTAAAAAGATAAATTGTTGGTCTTTCCCCACACAGAGCTAGTGACAGTAGACTACTTTCCAGCGTAGTCATCCAGAAGATGAGGGGGTACCACTAACTATGAGGCAGTAAATAATTCAATAGAGAAGCTCTCTGAGCCCTCTCTGCTCCCTTTGCCCTTTTCTGTGCTGGTCTTCATTCTCTTTTGTTTATCTGTTTCCTTGCATCCACATTTATCTGCTACATGCTCCAGCAGGGGAGTGGTGCAGACTTTTGGGTGCACTGAGACACTACAGCAAATGCCTGTTCACAAGGGGAAAATTCACCCTTGCCTTTTACTCAAATTGATGGGAAATTGTTTTCATTATATATATTCTAAACCAGGTCTCTATAGGCATGGAAATTATTAAACCTCACTCTAGCAAGAGCATTATTACAGAACATAAAAGCTACTGCTGCATCCTTTGGCCATTCTTCCTAGGCAAAAAAGGGAAAATACTGTGCCAATGTCTTGACAGTTTCCAGAGAGTTTTGAAATTCAAAAAAGGGAAACATAACAAAAGACTGTGTTACTTTATAAAAACATGATGAAGGATGAAAACCTGGGTTCTTATTTTCACATCCATGCCAAGCAGGGATGTTTTTCTACTTTTCCAGTCTTACTGTATCTTCAGCCCGTGGCTGTGAACTTTGTAGAGAGGCCTGCATGGCATAAACTATACAAATTCTGTGGTATGAATTGAATTTTTAAGCCAAAGAGAAGATGGTGCCTGAGCAAGAAAATTGGATTTATGCTAGGAGAGAGGTGAAATTAAGGTGAGAAAAGGCCAATGGAGTACAACAGCTCTGGAAGTAACCAGAAAAAAAGTCTATTTTTTCCATCATATTTACAAAAGTCAAGGCAGTTTGCTGCAAGTGACTGAATGCTTTCAGGCAGATAGTTTTCTTGTACTGGGTCATGCAACTTTTTAAAGTCTTTTAACTTCCATTGCTATTTAATATTTCTATTAAGACACTGCCTTAAGGAAAAGGGGGCTTCACCGTGCTGGACATTGCACAAACAGAGAAAATACACAAACCTTTTCCTTACAGTTTTACAAAATAAAAAAATTTTCCTGATTTAGGGCCAAATCCTGCACCCACTTACATTCACAGAAGCCCATCACTTTGCAGATGCAGGATACAGTAGAACTAGTCACTTTGTGCTTACAGTTTGAGATAATAATTAACAAACACATTAAGCAACATTGTATATAGCATGACTAAAATTAGCAATATGAGCACGGCACCAAAAGAGTGTGCCCATTGAGCAACAATGACTTTCTGTGATTTTCCCACATCATGCCCCGATAATGGAAAAGGCCAAACTTAAGGAAGGGAATCAGTTGGGGAGTTACCTCAGACTAACTATTGGGACGCAAAGCTGTAAAGGCAGAGGTTCTGCCTGGTGATTGCCCATGGTGGGACCTGCCCACAGGAAGCTGTAGCTCTTGTCTAGGCAACATGCCACATCTCCATCTGGAGTCAGCCTGGTTCACTAGTACAGAAGTAACCTCTGAAGTACATCCTGGCGTTTTAGGCCTCATTCAAGGAATCTCAGGAAAACAACTCAGGAGGGGAAGTCTTTTCCACTACACTGGACTTCTGACCATGGATGTGATGATTACTTAAATTAGTGTCTTTAAATGGCCCCTTCATGGTTTCTCAGCAACAGGTAAAAATGGAGATTTCCTTTAGCATCAGCTATACTTTAGAGCAAACCAGCAAACTATAGCTAGTCTGTGACAGCTGGTTACTGAAAGAAGCTGACTATACACTGTCAAGTATGGATGAATCTTACTCCCCATCAAAGTCAACAGGAACTAAGGGAGACTGAACAAGCCCATAAACCAGATTCAATTATTTCTGAGGTAGTGTGTGCCGCTTTGATTCTCTACCATGAACAAGAACAACTCTGTTATCTTGCCTCTTTTCAATATCTGTCTGTTTCGGCAGGTAGGAGGTGAGATGGAGTACTGCCAGCCCCATTTTAGCAGTAAGATACTCCAAGCAAAGCATTTCTGGGGCATTTTTAGATGTCTTGGATATATCGCTGCCCATGAAGTGCGATAATCCCTGAGAAATGTCTGAAGTCACTCACTGCTGTTCTGAAATGGGATATGGCATGTACAGTAGGAAAGTATGGAAAAAAGGAAGGGAGAGTAATAGAATGACAGGGAATTTGCCACTTTCTGCCAAGTTTCCATGAAAAACACAGTGATCACATGCTAAATCTTGAAATGGCTGTCAACTGCTATGCTGTCAAGTAGTCCTCCACTGCTTTTAGAGCCAGCGATGAGACTGGTTTAGAACATTTTAGGTACTTCCACTATATCCTATTAAGTGAGAATATCTCCACATTTTCTCTTTATTACGATAAACTATTGGAAAGAGAACCTCTGCTTTTGTGTGATAAATGAGTAAATGCTTGACAGTCTGCAAAAACACTGCTTCTGGGAAATTACCGTTGTGGGAGGACCAATAGAGAGGGTGAGGTGGCTGGCAAATACAGAAAAGACCAGCATTAAACATCCATTGTCCTATCTAGATGCTTGTTGCTGTTCTGATAACAGAGGATCTTCAGTCAGATAAATTTAATGCTCTTTACAGGATCTGCTGCCAAATATACAATTTATGTATATACTAGACTAGACATTTCATTTCAGATCAATGCTGATTATTTAATCTAATACCACATATGTATTTCACATTCTACATTTTCAATTTTGTGCCTCAAAGAATCTGTGGAAACAACAGTTGGCAATTTGGCCTCACCTTGATTACTAGAGAGCTTTTAAAACCAAGCAAACATCTCTGGTTACCCAATTACACTGTCGTGATATTAATAGAATAGTTGCACAGAGACACTTATAGACAGGCAATGAAATAGAAAAGAATAATAAACCCATTCTTGTTACTGTCTTGTTGCATTTTAATCTGATAGTAGGCATGCCAAAATCATAAAACATTTCCACCAACACCAGATTAGTAATGAAAATATTTCACATTCAATTCCCAAGATAGATGTGGCTATAGTTGGCTTTACAGACATCTAAATCAAATCCAATGCAGTTGCTTTCTACTTCAAAAATTCAGCCCTGAATTTTAGTTTTACAGTCGTTGATAACTCTAAGATCCAGTGTACATAAAACTAAGTCTACTTCACCTTTGAACTCTGTGTTGAAATTGCTGTAAATGCTAATTAAAGAAGGCTATGCCTACTTCTTTATTCCTGTATATAATAAGAAAGTTTATTTCATTGTTCTCTTTGGAGGTAGTATTCATCAACGTAAATAAAACTATATATAGCAATATTTTGTGAATACATTGCAAATTGCAAAGTAGAGATAGTTAACATGTATACTTTCAGCATGTATCTTCCAAGAATAAACTAGAATGACATAATGGCTACTGCATTCATGACTGCTTTTTTTGAGGTGTATGTGTGACTGGAAAGTGACTTTTTCTTGTTGTTGGAACTCAACATACAATTAGTGATATGTTTGTATCATATATACGGAAAAAAAAAACGCTTTTTCATGTGTGCATATGCACATATCTATCTATCAATCTACAACTATTCTCTTCTAAAGCCAGACAGGTATATGAAGGTGAAGGATGATCTGGATAAAACTTAGCCCTGAGCATTACACAATATGTGTTCTATTATCACTGCATCACAGACACCATCTTTCAGTCTGTGTTTGCTGACTATATCTGTTGCCATTTTGAACTTTCCTAATAGCTACTATTTCTCTTTATGGAGTTTATCTATAATGTGTTAAATTCCTTCATCTTCCTAATCAATTTAGAATGGTTTACCAGTACCCTCTGTTAAGTCTCATTTCTCTTCTTTGCCTTTGACCTTCCCAGTATGTATTAAATGTAATTGAGAAACATGCGAAAAACAGTGATGGAAAAAATTTTTTAACTTTATGAAAACTATTCTCAGTCACTACAGAAGACATTCATGTAGGAAAGATTATTTATAATCAGCATGAACATTTTTGAATGTTACATTCTAAAAATGTAACATTATTAGGAAAATAATTTTCTCCAAGAAAATAGCCTTCTCCACACCCCTGCCTTCAATTACAAGTCAGCCAAAAAAAGTCACTTATTAGTATGGAATATATTGTCTCAGAGCTTCAATGCTATATGGACTTGATTTTTAGCAGCTCAGTGCACTTGCAACTCTGATAGATTTCCAGTGGAATATTATATGTTTAACACTTTTAAAAAGACAAATTGCTCCTAGAACACTTTCACTTTAGCAAAATATAACTTGTGAGTTATCCATCATCCTCCCCCCTGCCCTTAAATTGTGAAACAGCATTATATTCCATTTGCTTGGGCAACTACAAGCTGATCAAAGTCAACACCTGCTATTGACAGACAAGCTGGTATTAGCTACATGACAAAATCTCTTTGGGGAGTGGAAGAAAATAATGATTGAGAGAAGATGGAGAGGAAGGAGAGGAAAGTCAAAGAAAGAAGAAGAAACAGAACAAGAAGAAAGAAAAAAGAAATACTGCAAGAATTTCCTTTCCTTCATGTCCTCTTTCCTATTGAAAGAAACATGTATTTGTATTAAAATTTCAGAGACTAAGTCTTTTTCACTTTTCTCATCAGGATACAGGAGAGAGGTAATTCAAAGTAAACAAAACCATGTATAGCTACAGATTTCAAATGTATTGCAAATTCTAGACAGGGACAGCTAACTTTTTTAGTAGTACTTTTTCAGTTAGAACACGTGTTTTTACTACAACATTTACAACTTTGCATAAAGTGATGTATCCAGTATAACCTATTCATACTACAAGGTATATAACATTATATGAACATACAATATTTTTTACATATATATAATACTATGCCATGTCAATGTGTTTCACGTATAGTATTAGGACATTATTGACACAAAACTACTTGAGTGTTTCTATTCAAGAAAAATTTTGACAGTTCTACTTTCCCTGAAGATTGGTATACGTTCTTATATTTGCATCCTCAGCAGAAGTGAAACTGCTTTTCCAACCAGTGAAAAGCACTTCCATTTTTGACAGAAGACTCTCCTCTTTCATAGAACAAGGGCGGCCAACCTGTAGCTCTCAAGCCACATCTGGCTTGCAAGCAATTCAGTTGTAACATTGGTGCTGAGACATGAATGTGTCACCAGCAAAGGGCGGCAGTGGAACAGACAATTTGTCAGTGGTAGGAGGAAACAAGCCAGCAGACACTACTGTCACTGGCTCAGCCAAACTCCTAAGCGTGGCACGCGTGAAATGGGCTGCGGGGCACCCATCGCCATTTGCCACGCTCCTAGAGTGCATACTTACTCAAATACAGCTCAGCCATATGACAATTTGCTCTGTGATTTGTAAGGTCAGATAGGCTAATCATCTTTGTTTTGCAAGGTTAATGCAGTAACTGTTAAAGCTACAAAGGTTTGTAAGGAAGTGTCACTTCCCTGTTAGTAGTTGCATAACTGAGGTCTGATTTAGATTACAGATAATAACCAGCAGCATGTACCCCAGCATGTCCAGCCCTGTGAGAGGGCAAACATTTCAAACTACACATTGACTTGATATTTGAATCATGCTCTGGTCAATGAACAGCACATACCACCCTCAAAGAACAAGCGATTCTTGAAATGAGCATCTTAGAGTGGGGTTCCCTCTGAAATTTCAAATCAAGTGCACTCCGTTCTCAAATCAGAGGCTCTAATTCTCTTGCCATGCACTCCTCTGACTGCAATAAATTAGGAAAGGAGAATCAAGATACTAGGGATTTGCCCCAGCACAAGGTTCACTTAAGTGGCATAACATTAGCAAGACAGCTCTGTACTTAAAAGTCTACTCGGAGTAGGGCCAGGAAATGGGTGTATTTGAAGAACCTGTTCAGCTAACGTTTGGCAACAAAACAACCTTCTGAGTGAGAAGCAAAACCAAAACGCAGAACTGTAATTAATCGGCATTAGTTTACATCAGAGGTTGGAAAAATTTCCTCATCATTTTGGAATCAGGGAAGAAGGGCTGTAAAGGTGGAATGTAGTCCTGTGTGTCTGCTCAGCTCTGGTACAGCAGGTACAAATTAATGGCAGAAGATACCCTTTTCCCCTCCAAGTCGGATTTCTGTTGTCAAACCCATCTCATTTTGTTCATAAAATGGGCACCAGACTAGAATCAAGCTCCGTCTTTGGGTTTGCACCAACTCCAGCAGATGCTGTAAATTTGCACAGAAACTGTCTAAAACTTGGATTGTGTTCAGGTTTTTTGGCATCCTTCCAAATCTATCCAGATTCACCAACTCATGTTTGCAGAACTCGACTCATTTTCATCTCCTGTCTTAGTGGCATCTACATCATAAGCCTCACAACAGCATGATGTCCTACTGATGATCAATACAGGAGCGTCTTTTTCTCACTTTAAGCATCTCTGATTGAGAGACCGTTTCTCCCATGCAGCCCCAGGACCAGGTAGTCTGCTTCATTTTGTTCCCTGACCTTTGGGATTTTATCTGACTATTCATTTATTTTGGAATGAGACTTTGATAAATTATTATTCGCTATTGTAATCGAACATGTTTCAGTAGCACTACAGGCCAGTGTTGTAGCGAAGTAAATAGAGATGTTAGAAAAATCTGCTTTGAAAGAACTAAAAGTACGGGTACCTCGTTCACAGTCACCAAGACTTTTAGTATGAACAAACAAGTAAATAAGTTGTTAAGCTGTAATCAGCCTTTTCTGACGTGGCATTTTAGAGTAAGAAAAACATTAGTACTCTATGACCACTGGCAATTCCCAGATACATGAATGCAGTCTCTGTGTGTGCATGTACCATCACATGATTTTGAAACCAAATACGGGACAGATGAGACATATGGTCACAATATTCTTCTTTTATTAATAGGTTGAGACTATCTAACTTTCAAAGGCCTGAATTAAGAAGACTGTCTATCATCCTCCCATTCCCATCAGTTCCTTTTAACAGCAGAGAGGAAAGGCACTACACTTTGATGTGGTAGGCTGCAAAACAGCAGTCTGCCCCACCTGCCTCGTATAGCACACCACCAAATACTGCCGGCTATCAAAACAGTATGTGAAGTCACCCGGCTTTATTCTACCTGCAGTTCCTCCAGGTTATAAATACAGGTTTTTCATTTTGGTGTTACAAATAAACTGTAAACAGAGCTCAACCAGGGAATTAAACTCAGATTTCTACTTTATTTTGTCAGAGCAGGAGAAAATAATTAACGTCTGCCATAAAAGAACCTATCTAACAGATACTGTGGATTTAAAACAGAAAGAAAAGGAAAGGCAAAAGAAAAGAAAAAGAGAAGGCATTTGCTTTAATCATTAAGCATTAGGTAAGGCTATGTATAAGTAGATGAAATCACTTCTCCTTTGGTATCATACAACCAAATTCATAAATCAGTAATTCTAAACGTAAATCTACTTCCAGACATGGCATTAATATCCATCCCTATACAAAGAACAACCATGGTGCTTCTGATTGCTCATAGAATATCTGTTACACAAATTTAAAAAAGTAAATAACTGTTAACTATTGTGGAAAATAGGATCACAGGGAAACAAGAAAAAGGAAGCAAGTGGGGATTAAACTGGCAGTAAAATCTTCCAGTAAAATTCCTGGAAAGTAGTTCCAGCTGAGTACTGAGTAGAAACAGTGTAAAGTCGCAAGCAGCCAAACAGTAAGTAATATTGCAGAATAGTTCAATAAGCTTCAGAGTTTCTTTTGCCAAAAATAATCAGGCTGTTTGATCTCAGCTTGACTGGAACATGCAGCTAGGAAAAAAATTACTCCGTTTGCTGGAGGAATCGTAGTACTGTGTCTCACCAATAAGGATAACAACTTCTGCTCAGATCATCCCCTTTAACTATGATTTTAAACAATGTTGCATCGGTTAGGTATAGGTGTAGGTATAGGGGTACCTATACCTAACATTTAAACATGGGTAAACAAATTCTCTCTTTCAAAATCAGATGTCTAGACTTTAGCATTAACTTACATGATATCATTAATTGTAGTAACTAGTATGAGTGTACAAGAGTTGCGCAGGTTTCTTCCACAGTTGATGGTACTTTGATTCACTGGTATTTCACAATATGAATTTATAAAGAAGCTACCATAAAATAAGAGGAGGTGTGAACTTGCAGACAATTTTTATTTCGCTGTAACAATGTTTGTACACAAATTTATTCTGCAGTAAATAGCGAGCAATTTTTAAAACTTTAGTAGCTAACTTTCTAACAGGAGCCCCCTTTTTTTTTTTGCCTGAGTGCTCAGAAAGGCATATTTTACAACGTGTAATGTCATCTATGTAGGTGACTGACAGATATGGAAATAATCTTTGAGAGACTATTTCTCTACCCTCAGAAGCTTAAGACCTGGATTAAACCATGACAGTGGGACTGAGATGCTCACTCACGACTCATACACACTTTACTCACTTGATATATATGAATGTTAATACCTGTAGGAAATATTCTGATAAATATGGCTGCATTTCTTTTTGTTTTAGGGACTTACACATATGTAAAGGAGTATGAATGTGGTTATAAAACCTCGTGCTTATACAACCACAAGCATTCTATGTCCTACAATTTTCTATCACTTTGAGCAGAGATTATAAAAAGTTAGGACTTTGGCACTTTGAAAAACTGGACTATGAGGCCAATAACTGGTTTTGTATTTACAAAGAGAAAAATCTGTTGGTAAATATATAATTCTCTCTTTTTAATGATTTAATTTTTTTCAGAGCTAATAGAAAGAGAACCTTGATACATTTTTTTCCCTTTTACATTTTCCCTGTTACATATTTTTGCTATTTAGCAAAAGAGTTTGAGTTCCTATGTTAACATTTAGATTTGTAATGCTCTCCATTCTCCTTTGCAATTTATCCTTTTCTGTTCTTTCAGGAATACTGCAAAAGGCATGAGGCTACAAGCACAGCAGTTTTGAAGAGGCCTGTCTTCAAGGATGTAATGCCTGACTTTAGGATGAATGAATAATGGAGGCTGTTTGTTTCAGGCAGTGAATAGGGTGCTGTTGTGCTTGAACATTACCCCTTCCAGTGGGAGTCTCCAAGAACTCTTTGAAGACCTAAATTTAAGTTTCCTGAGTACTGTCATGCAGGAAACTGATTAACTGGCAGCATGGCTTGGGGCTTTCGGATTGTTCTTGTCCTTTGCTTTCCAAGCAATCACTGAAACGTAATCTTTCCATTACGGGTGCGAAGGCTCTACAAAAATAAAAAACTTTCAGAAGTTTTGGGACTGGCCATATAGGAATTGCTTCTTTTTAAGAATGGGGCGAGTTCTATTTGTGCTTACATAGTGAGGTTTTCTCCAGAGATGTTTGCAAAGCATTTGTTAAAGATGTGGGAACCTGAATTTGGTTTTCCTTCTTCCCAAACGGGTTTGAATCCCTATCGTCAGGACACTGCTGTAATGAGTATGCAATATTTTATTAGAGAGACGTTTTATTCCCCTTCCATTACAGATAGAATTCCTCATATCAAAGGCTGAAAATTACTCTAGTCTGGTGATGATGGTGCGTCACAAAAAGTAACTTGGTGGAGTGGGAAGTTTCATCAGGTATATTTCATCATGATGCAGTATCAACCGCAGAGCATTAGAAATATTTGCTGCTATTATCACTTACTACTTGTTCCACAGTAACTAAGGAACAGCCCAAGCGGATTCAAACTGGAATAACTTCCATCTCACCCACAAATGCTGGCAATCTAGTCCTCAAAAAGAGCAGCAAAAGAAAAGAAAATCAAAGCAAATCACTGCCTTGAAAGAAGTGTTGAATTCAAAACCAAAACCTGAGAACCCTGGAACCTAGAAACTTAACACAGTAGTATGTTACTTATGTCTTATTTGCTACTCTCCAAAGAAAATTCTATTTGTACTCCTGGTAGAAGGGGCAGGAAGAATAAAAGGCACGAAAAAACTACTTCATTCCTAAATAAAGTAGGAGAGAAGAAGTAATGGCAAGACCTTCTCTCTATCACTAGCTTCCGTCGTTGCAGTATGAGAATCAGATTCAAAACAGGATGCAAGTTTCTCTGGAGTTGTGGGAGAGAGCTGAAGGAGTCTGACAAATAAGGGATTACAGATGAAGGTAGAGATCAGTCAAGGATTTCTGAAAAAGTTCCGAGAAACTTGGTTTCTTTCTGTTTTAAGATCTTTTGCCTCTGTCCTTTGAGATTCATCTGTTCTTTTTCCCCCAGCCTTTCTTTCCACACCTTCATTTCATTCTTCTCCTTTCTACCTTATAAACCTCAAGAGACTCCATTCCCCCCACCCCCCAACCTGACCTAGTGAGTTACCTGACCTGATATATGCCCTGATCTTAAAGTGTGATGTGACTGATGAGGTGTACGTCTCCGACCTGTCACCTTCTCTGGTAGCCTACTTCATTCACATCCTAATACTTGAGGTCTCCCTGTGGTTCCCAAGAACCAACAAGATCTGAAGACAGTAGCCTGCACAGAGGAGATTGCTAGCCTCTCTGATGGTGGGGAAGGATTTCGGCAAGACGGAGGGTTAAAGATGACTACTGGGAGTCCCAGAGAGGCGGGAAAGTATTTATCTGAGCTTTAATGAATCCGGGAATGGTTTGCATTCTGTTCAGTACAATGAAGATTGGAGTAGCTTTTAAAAGAATAATTTCATCCATATCAAGCAAAAAGAAACCATCAAAAAAATAGTATGACGGTAAGGAGTATAGCCTGAGTGAGTTGGAAAAAAAATAATGACACATGGAAAAAGGTAAACTTGCAAAGGTTTGGATAAATTAGTATGTTTAAGATAAGCATCCTGTTTGGGAAGCCCTTTCTGAATTAGACCTTTCAACCTTTCGAGTTTTGGCTGTCGCAAATGTTTACCTCACCATGAAGCGTGCAGAAAAAGAGAGAAAGAGAGGGAGAAAGAGGCTGATTTATGAATCTGAATTCTTGTAAGGACAAATTAATTGCACTGTGGCACTTCTCTATAAACTAATATTGACTTAAAGGACAGCAGGAAGAGTTGAAGACAATGAGTCTCTGCAGCACTTCCATGTCACAGAGGCCCATTAACCAAATGTATACCAAAGAACTAAATTTGTTTGGAAAAAAATAAATGTACATCCTATAGGTGAGTGCAGTAATAAGCATTTGACAAGGTTATATCCTTTACAAATACCCACAGGAAAAAGGCTTTTGAGATTATCTTTTTTTTTTTTTCTTTTTATAATTTTTCCTCTCCTTATCTTTCTAAATACTTGTTTTGGACTCTTTTTGACTTCAGAGACCTTTAGAAAAATCCCATTCATAAAATTGTACACATACCCTTTACACAGAGTGCTGTGCATCAGGCTATTTGTATTAGAGTTTAACTGAGTGCAGTCTCACGGGGACTCTCATAACAAGATGGGTGTTCTGCTTAGGGCCATCTCTAGGAATAAAACTTTACATACGGCGCTCATTTCTCACCAGAAATGTAGGAAAAGAATGGCTTGCAAATTGATCAAAGTCTGTGCTCTCTGATGACAACACCACTGAAATATTTTAGGGGGAAATACAAATAACATAAACCTCTACATCTCCAAACCACTCTCTAGTTTATTAATTAAAGCAATGACTTCTCAGCACCATAATTTAGAAATAACCTCCTCGCCTCAGGCTCTTAGCATTTTCACTGCATGATCTTTTGCATGTAAAAAAACCACATTAACCTGTAATAAGCTCTTACATCTCCATATGAGCTCATTAGGTTTTTTTTTCTTTAAAAACCACTGTGGAAAGTGAAACCTGGTGTGATTATGTGAACTGACCTTGCATAGTCTGGGTTTGAGTATATCTGCAAAAACTTATATGATTAGAATTGTCAGTAACACTTCCTGGGGCCATTAAACATGAACATATCTGCCAATGCATTTATTTGACAGCTTTCAGTGCACTCACTAGAAATGCTCTGCAGACCTTTTCCCCACAGTTAAAAAGAAATTGGAATGATAGGATATTGCAAGAAGATTTTAAAAAGGAGGCTAAATTCTTAGAGAAATAAATACTGTGGGGAGTTCAATTGTCATGAAACTAAATGTCTTTATTTACAACCATTTAATCAAAAGGATAAAAATTTAGAAGATACTTAAAAAATTATATGGTTACGTAAGTTAATCTTGCATGTGTCAGTTCCCATAAAACACCACTAAGTAAATAAATGCTGTTTGTGGGTTGTACCCTCTGTGAATGCAGAAGAGTGAGAGTTGGTTCCAGAAGCTCTCCTTCCTGTCCACCACAAATCCTTTTCCCACTTATATGCCTTATCATACGATCAGAACTAATCACAGGTCCTTTGCCTTGGAGAATGAGGAGGACTTAAGGATTGTTCTCCCTAAAACCCTTTGGGGAAGGTGCCAGACAGTGCCAAAATGGCTTGAAACACTTTGTGCACCCCGGTGCAGAGTCATCTCCTGGAGAATAGTGTTGCCTGGATCCCTGTAGCTCTGCAAACAAATGCTGTAATGTAGAGCATGAGACAAATGTGCCTCTTACAAAATGTTCTTAGAAAAAATAAAAAGGCAAAGGAGATGAACCTCAGTCTAAGAAAGGTGATAATAACAGGAAAAAGAAAGGTGAAGAAAGGAAGGGGGGTGGGGGGAGGAGGGGGAGACAGCAACAGCCTCCTGATGATCATGACACATCTACTACTAGCGTCAAACATTCCTGAAATTCAATGATAGGTGATTTCTATGCTGTGTGCCATTTTCATTGCTATCCCACTAGCTATTTGTCAATTCAAAGTCTTCTGCTTCATCAGTTGTGCCTATTTATTTCATTACTATTTCCACCATCATTAATATATCTGGCAGATTTTTGCCAGCCAGAAGTTATTCTCCTAAGGTGCTTAAGTAGTTGGGTTAATTTTCAGGAGTCCTGAAAGTCCATATGCTTTCACAGAAGTTAATTTTAAGTCCACTTAAGTCCACTTCAAAATTTTTGTTAACCAAGTAAATATTTGTGATTGCTCCCGTTAAAAAGCAGGTATGATAATTTTATAATGTCTGTACTATGCCTGTGCAACTGAGTCCAACCTGGCTGGCAGTTTTCACCTCTATTCATAAATGCTTAATAAAACATTAGTAATTACTGTAAATTGATGAACAAAAATTAATACATTCCATGTGTAGTTAGAAGTGTGTGTGTCAGAGAGAGAGAGACTGACTATTAATTTCAAGTTATTCCACAATGTACAATCTAAACGAAGTATACTGGAAACAAAAAATGAGATTAAGCATTGTATAATCCCTAGAATCCTTTGAATTATGTTAATAAACTCCCTTCTATAAATCCCCTGTGGATCTGATGAAGGAACTACATTTCTGGCATGCCTAGCAGTCATGTGTTGGCGCACATTTTGTACAGGACACACCACTTGGGTATTCTTAGAATCAGAGTAGTACTGGTTTGACCCTCCTCCTGTCCATCAGCGCCCTGGATAGTACAGGAAGCACCATGCTAGAGAGTACTGTGAGTGGGGCAATGCATATTTTCTGGTGGCATTATTCCCTTTCAAAAATAGAGTTAAATTGTGAGTATGGATTGTAACGCAGTGACTGGGCCAGAGTGGGACCCAAATACTGAAGATATCACACAATCGCTGCCAACATTTTGCAAGTAATGGATGGGTTGTACTCATGTACCGACCTCCAAGAGAGGCTTTCAGCGACAATGGCAATGTGACCTTCAGGATTATGCTTGCCTCTACCCAGAGGGCTACAAAATGTATTTTTCTTCATAATTTTTGAGATGAAAGGAGTAGGCTGCTCACGATTCAGAAGCTGGCTATTTTTACAGCTTTCTGAGGCACCCAGCCTCCACATATTGTACAAGAAAAGCCTATGGATTGCACTCTGGTAAACCTAACTTGTAGCATTGCTTGTGCCTGTTTTCTGCACTCAGTCCTGAGTATGGGACCTCACTCTGTAATCACACACTTTGCTCTCTGAGAATCAAACAACATGCAACTGGCAGTGAAGCAAAATGGGAGTCTTATTTTCCTCCCTTATCATTATACATCCTCCCCTTGCCCCTGATTTCAGTAAAGAGACTACTGAATAGGTCTGCCATAAGTAAAAGACAAGGGTAGTCTAGCTCTTGCCCAAGAAAAATGTTTTATAGTGAATCAACCATGTAGCTCATTAAAACAATAGGGTTAGGAGACATTGAACTAGTGTATAGTCCATGAATTTTTAAGCTGCCTTGAGCCTTTCTCCATGTAATTGCAAAACCGCACAGTATTGCTGGTGCTAAAGGCAGGGGAGATTGTATCTTAACATTTCAATATGTTGATTAATGTTGCTGTAAAGATACACTAACAAACTGCAGAATAATTTTACCTCTGGTTTTTTTGCTAACTTAGCACATCAGCTAACTGATACTTGTAGACAAAGACATGCTATTTTGTGATGAAATGTTCTTAGACATTGTCTGCTAAATCCCTATAATTAGCATGGCCCCTGGTGAATGTCACTGGGTATTTGATGAAACAGGGCATGAACTCTGCAGCAACACCCAGGGGGGTCGGTAATGCTATCCAGAATGACTCTTGGAATTTTTAACTACTAGATAGGTTCTCCTTATCTAGGAAACTCAGGGGAGAAAGGCATTTGTCCGGTCTAATGACCCCTGTTAGCAGATTTATGCCACCTCCCGCTATACAAACTGTCTTCTCTCCCCTCCTTTTGGATATTTAATTTGAGACTAACTATACTGAATAGTATTTTTTTGTGAAGGGATATGGCATGAAAATGGTACAGAAAGAAACCAGCCAAATTCTTTTATCCATTCTGCTTATGCCATTGTTCTTACTCTTCAAACCACCACATTAGCAAGAAGGTTTGTGAGTAATGAAAAGAAAAATAAAAGACAGCATGATGGCAGCAGGTAATTTCAAGAGTCCTAACAGAACTAAAATTTCTTATTAAAAGA